>NC_090447.1:491757717-492057717 GCF_031143425.1 Pleurodeles waltl | reverse complement strand
TGTGGAAAGATCATCATGTCTCTGGGGCACATGGCACTATCCACCTCCATGCATTTCCCTTAGCGGGTAGGCTTTTACCTCAGATTCGTTCAGACCAGTGTACTCCTCTGACTCAACGATATCATCCATCTTTTTCTGACCATGTTAGACCGGGCATTCTTGGCATGGTTTTCACTCATTTTTTCCTTCTGACCTCCTGTTTTTCTGACTTCACTTTTGCTGGCTTTAGGATTCTGTGCACTTTACAACTGCTAACCAGTGCTAAGGTGCAGGTACACTGTACTCCAAAACATGGTAATATTGGCCTATCCCCAATCGATATATTTAATTTACTTCTAAGTCCCAAGCAAAGTTCACTGTATGTGCTTAGAGACTGCTAGTGCCACCAACTACAGTAGCCCTTTAAACATGTCTCAGGCCTGTCACTGCAGAGCTTGTGTGGGTAGTTTTAAACTGACATTTTGACGAGGCAAGTGCACCCACTTGCCATACCCAAACCTTCCTTCCTGGTTAGTTCCAAGGGCAGGGTGCAGTGCATTTAAAAAGTGGGACTGTATTTTTAAGATTAATAAATCCTGGTGGTGAAAAACTATTCATTTGTTTTTTCACTGCTGCATGGCCTATCTCTTCCATAAGTTAATATTGGGCTACTTTGAGGCAACCTTTAAGTGTAACTTCCAATTGGAAAAATATAGAAATTTGGAGTGTTGTGTCTCTAGGCTCATAATTTAAAATCACAATTTATAGGGAAGTCAGATTTTAAACTGGAAGAGTGAAAATGTCAGTTTTAGAAAGTTGGCATTTTCCTATTTTAACCATTCTGTGCCTCCCTGTCTTTGAATACACGTCTGGGGTGGATGACGGCTGGGCTTTATGCATTCCCTCTAGACAGTCACACAAAGGGAAAGATGGGGTGTGACATTTACATCCTGATGGCCCATCACCAGGCTGATGGCCTTCCTGGGCTAGATGGGATAGAGGGACTGACACTTACACCTGAAAAGGGCTCTTTCTGTCCTCACACAAAGAACTGCATAAGCTTCTATAGAGTGTCTGAAGCCAGGGAAGGAAGGGCAGAGATCTTTTGCATTTCAAACACCTCTATTTGAAGTCTCTCCCACTTTAAAGACTCAATTGGGTGTATGTACTGGACCCCAAACCCCACCAAATCAGTACACTTCTGGATCAGAGGACATTCTGGCACGAAGAAAGACTGCTGTGCTGTCAAGATTGACTGCCACTCTGTCCATCTCCATTGCTTTGTTGGCCTTCTGCCTTTTGCTTGAGAGTGAGAGGACTGGACTTTTCTCTCTACATCCTCTGCAGAACTAAGTGACTCCAAGGGCTTTCTGGCTTGCCTTCTGTTCTGGACGTCTCAGGGCCACGAAAGTCTTCCTTCAACCCTGCATCATCTGCTGGGCTATGCCACTGTGAGTTCTGCCCTGCCAAGAGGTATTAATCCTGGCCTGGGCCTTGACAGAGTACTCTGCAGCTGTTTTTCTTCAAACGTTGATGCATCAAGGCTGTTGCACCACTCGGAACTGCTGCAGTGCCCATCGATGCTGCTGCTGTGTGATTCAACAAGGATGCCGTATCCGACTGTGAGGTTCGACGCCCACACAGCGTGATCCAAGGACATTGCTGTACGGCTCAACAATGATGCATCATTTTCATTGAAAGGGGTTCAACGCTGACACAGGACCCGACTGCGAGGCTTGATGACACCACATCTACCCAACAACCTGAATCTGAAATGATGCAATGCATCTTCGACAACTCTTGCTTCATCCAGGATATTTTTTCAGCGGGCCTGCGTGGGGCCTGTACCCGGCCTGCCCTCCTTTGTGGCCATTTAAAACTTTGGATTTACCCCAGTCTCCTATGCCCTCAAGTAACTTTTTAGCACTAGTGACTTTTAAGCACTACATTGCAGTTTATTCTTCAAAAATTCATATCTTGAGTTATACTTCTTGGATTTTTGTTGTTCTGGTCTTGTTGTACTCGGAATATTCTCTATTTTTCAAAACTGGTGTAGAGTCTTTTTGTGATGTCTTTCACTGTGTTACTGTAATTTACGCTTTGCACCATGCCTCTTAAGTTAAGCCTGACTGCTTTGTGTGAAGCTACCAAAGGGTGAGCACAGGTTAATTTAGGGTGTGTATCTGACTAGCGCTGGCTAAGATTGTGGTCCCTACTTGGAGAGGGTTCATACCTCTGCCAACCAGAGACCCAATTTCTAACAGTTCCTTTTCATTTCTCGACTAGTAGTCCTTGTGTTTCTGTGTGTTACTCCATTTTCTGATACATCCTACTAAGTCCCTAACATGCAACTTCAAACCTGATGTTCTCATACTCTTTCCAGTAACCTCATTCATGAACATTCAACATTCTGACATTCATCTCCAATTCCTGAGTTTTTTTCCAGTCCACTTCGCCTCAGTAGCTAACTCTTCCAATGTTTCATCAGTTTCGCAAGCATTTCTTGCAGCTTTCTTACTCAAAAATTGTAATTCTTCTCCGCTATATGCATCTATGAACCCAGATCAAGGATTCCTTCTGCAGGCTTGTCAAACTCTGCCCTTAAGACATCCAATTCTCTAGGAGATGTCTCAATTTCTTGAATTTGCCACTCTGGATCTGCCTCAGCACCAATAACGAACATGTTTATAAGAGGGGCTCCTCCTGTAGGAGGGGTTGTACTCCCAGATCTTGGGTAGTACCAGTACCAGATGTACCAGTGGCTGTGGTATTAACAGATGTACCTGGAATTGTAATGATAACAGAAGAAGTGATGGCTCTCAATGATAGATCTGGAGCAACAAGGGGCAATCCTCCTTCTGGAGCATTCTGATCAATAGGTGTGTTCACATTTATTTCATTTTTCTTCCTACAGTTCCCAATAGAGTAGGTTGTTTCCTGAAACCTGTTGAGCAATTTCCATGGACGGGCTGAGAGGTTAGTAAATCATCCAAAAAGTCATCATTTTAGTCACTATTGCTTTTATCCCTTTTCTCCTCATTCCCATCACCCTTTTGTGATTTATTTCTCTCTGTTCTTCCATTCACTATCATAGGATACACCCCTATGCCCACAATCACATTTTCTCTCCATCCCTGCTGCTTTGCATCCCACTTTACCTCCATTAAACTATGGACCTTATTCCTCACTTGAGGTTAATACTTTTCCTTCTCTTTTTCATTTGTGCATCTCTTTTAGAGAAAGTAATCAACCGACTGCTCACCAACAAACTCGCAACCACCAGCTTCTAGATGCCACGCTGTCCAGATTCAGGCCCAGTTATAGTACAGAATTACCACTCATTTCCACCACAGACAACATCCGCATGTTCTTTGACAGAGGAGACATGGCAGCCCTCATTCTCCTGGACCTCTCTGTATCATTTAACAAAGTCTCACACCCCATACCTATTAAGTGCCTGCATGAGATTGGCATCAAGGACCCACTGCCAGCAGGATATGATCCTTCCCTTCCTAACCTATAGAATACAAGATGTCAGCCTGGCATCTTACTCCTCAGAAACCCACAACCTCATCTGCTGAGTGCCTCAGACACCCTCTTGAATGCATACGTGATCCTTCTGGCCAGCATCATTCATGCCACCACATCAATATCCTTTCTAACACAAACGACTTGCAACTTGCACCGTCTTCTCGGACAAGAACTCCAACACACGAAACAAGTGTAGTGCCATTATGACCGAAGTTGCAAATTGGATGAAAGCCACCTGTCTCAAGCTCAAAACAGACAAGACTGAAGTAGTGATGGTTGTCAAGAACACCTCACAATGGGACTCCAACTGGTGGTTGGCCAAACTTGAACTCACACCCAGAACCCACACCAGGAAACTCAGAATACATCAGCAATCTAGGCATGACCACACAAGTCAACGCCATCATTTCATCCTGCTTCCACACTGTGAAGATGCCGAGGAAGATGTGTAAATGGCTCCCAAAAACACTAGAAAAACTATCATTCACATCCTAGTCACCAGCAAGTTGAACTATGTGAACATCCTTGACACTGGGATCACCAAACTTCTCACTAGAAGACTACAAACCATCCAGAATTCAGCAGCAAGACTCATTCTCAACCTTCCACACAGAACTCAGATCCCACAACACCTCAGGGACCTGCACTGGATCCCACTACACAAAAGTGCTCAATTCAAGCTCTTAACACACATATTCAAGACACTACACAACTCAGTCCTCACCTACCTTAACAGTTGCATCTCCTTCCACCAACCACCCAGACACATTTGCTCCACAGGACTTCTACTCGCACACATCCGATGCATACACAGAACCAGATTAAGAGGATGGAGATTCTCTTACATCTCTCCTAAAGCATGGGACAACCTTCTACTCCACATCAGAGCACCCTCCTCTCTTCTTGAATTCCGTAAGAAGCTGGCAAATTGGCTTTTCAATTAACCAACCTACCATAGATAGGGTTTGGCACACACTTCGCAGCGCCAGGATACCCTTGCGGTTGACATGACAAATACACAAACGTAACACACGAAGTTGGTACTGGTGCAGCAACCACCTTCGGGTCTCAATTATTCTCAAGTTAAGGGTGTCAATTGGAGAAAATTTCAAGCACCTTTCATTCCATATTTTGATGCAAATGCAGGTGTGTAACCCGTTCTTTGTCATCATGTTATTGTGTGTGTGCCCTCTAGAGGGGCCTCCGCACCCTCATGGACATGTATACATTTCTCAACATATCTCTTGTTTTCTGAAAGAATTGAATCTTTGTTCTTGACACAACACAATACAGAAATTGCAAACTCCCATTTGAGTGATGCCACTGAACCAGCCACTCACAGCACAGCATTAAATGATGTAACAGCCAGTCCAAGCACAGCACACACACAAACTGACTAATCCCAACACCTTATAATGTAATTTGCAGCACCTCGCTGCAGCTCTTAGTCCAAACCAATCAACTTCCCATAAGCAAAATGTCAAAAATTAAATAGTAACTCTTGTCTGTTCTACTAAAGATAATCCATAGTCGACAAACATGCTGGGGTTCTGTGGCATAACACCCTCCTGCCACTATCAAACATACAAAGTGAATTCTCAGACAGCAGGAAATCACCCTGATTAGCGTGGTCTAATCCTGTGCAAGGACCAACCCAACATTAATCTCAGTTAGTACAAGCTCACAAAAGAAGCGCATTAAGTCCCAGTCCTGGTTCAGCTGATAATACTTCACACTCCAACACTTCAGCATGAACAGTCAAAAACTTAGAGGCATATTCAAGAAAAGTGGTGCTGCACACAGTGCAGCGCCACATTTCTTGCACCCATTACTGTCCCCTACTGCCACCATGTGTGCACTTTATTTAAAATACAGTGCACCATGGTGCAGGGTAAGGGGCAATAGTGTAATTTTTTATGCCGCTATTTATGTACTCTGTGGGAGTAGCGCCAAAAGTTTGGTGCTAGTCCTGCAGAGTGCATTGGGGCCCATTGTAAACAACGGTGTGCCCCCTTTTAACGCCTGCTCTCAGGAAGCATTAAAAGTGCCGAAAAAAATGACTCAAGGAAATCTCTTAGATTTCCTTGTGCCATTTTTTCGGTCCCCCTAACATGGGAACACCCCTTTTACATACATAATAATTATACAGGCATAATGTAGCGCAAAGGGTTACAAAGTGGCGCAATGCATGCTTTGCTCCACTTTGTAAATATGGCGTGGGGATTTTAGGCATCTAACGAAATATTAGTGTAAAAAAAATTGTGCTAGGGGCTCTTAAATATTCCCATTAATATCTTGTAACTATCCAGGGATCTTGGATTATGAACAATACGTCAACCAAAGTTATCCTCTTTTCAGGAAGTGCATTAGTCTTCATAAGCACAATCAGTATTCATGAAAAGGATCCAGTTCTCAATGTCAATACAGAGCCCTCTTGGACCCAATTTGACACTGCAACTCGAAACCCAACAAATCATTAAAAACTGCAAACATTGCAATTCTTGACAGCTTATAATCAAAAACGCATAATCTTACATGTACTTACGCTCCTAGAATGGCATCTGCTTCAGGAACACTGGAACGCCGTCAACACTCTGAACAGTACCATGGAAACTTGAAAATGTATACTGGCCCAGGGAAGATTTTAACTCAGTTTAGATCACATTTGCACCTCCCAAGCCTCAGTGGAAATTACCCTCGGCTACCAGATTGATGGAGTATTTCGCACCAAGAAAATGTTGGTGCAGGCTCTGGTTTGAAAAGCGTGCTACGATGAATCTTTAGTTCTGACTGAGGCTGATGTCAAATTTCAATCGATTTCAACAACATGAAGTCCATTCGACTGAGAAAAATTACGTTTCAAACTGTAAAGGTTTATTAAAGGATTTGCTAAGTTACAAAACTCAAAACATTAGCAGTAGTTGTAATCAGTAATCAATACATGTAAATATCAGCTAATGAATAGTTACTACTATAACCTACTATAAAACTGCCTCATAAGGAAAGTTTAGCAAATTCGGATCTCCCATCTAGAGAACGCCCTATCCTACTAAGTCAGGTAAAAGGAGACTAGGAAGTCAAAAAGAGGGTTCTACCACAAAGGCAAGTGAAAGGCCATCTTCTTTAATGGCATCTGCTGCTTAATAAGTTAAAAAGGGAATTTGCTAAGGGGGCAGGTAAAAAAGCCTCTGCAAGCAAGTGAAAAAGGCATCTGAAACTGCATCTACATTGCTTTAGTTTAAATCACAAATGATAAACAGTTCGCTACACCTATATATGATTCTCAGATGAAGAACCAATCAGGTTAAGGAACAAGCGGGTAAGGCAACTTCAATATTTTACTCAAGTGAATACAGAACGAAACTGCCATAAACGTCCACCTAACTTGCGGTTGTCTGCAATAGAATGTAACACATTCGTCCAAGGGTGTGATTTGCAAGTTCTCGTCAATAGCTCATTAAAACATTCTACAAGAGCTACAGAAAATAAATATTTTTTCATGAAACAGAAAATCAAGAGCACATTAATAATCGACTTCCCTGAAATGAAAAGCCACGTTATGAAAACAAGATTTCAACCAGACGTTAATCGTTTTAAAATGTAGCCTACATTGGCTATGGTCTATCCAAATGTGAATGCCGTACATCAAGCTTAATTGAAAGGTCACATATGGTAACGGCAATTTAAATGCAAACATTTTTAATATGAAAAATATAACCATCAAAAAAGGAGAACCACTGGGGGTGTGAGGTTTCGAAACTGATGCCAGAGCGAGGTTTCTCAGAATTCTTTTCAATTCACCACCTGCGTCATCCTTGGAGGAAGTTAAACCCATCCCCATTCACCAAACAATGAGGCTTTTAATGTCACCAGCCAGGTCACCTCACACATAAGTGATGTTTCCAAAGATGATTCATTGGACATCTAATTAGAAATAAACTGTAAACATCAAGCATGTGAGTCATCTTTGGAGGAAATTCAACCCATCCTTATTCACCAAACAATAAGGCTATTAATGTCATCCGCCAGGTCACTTCGCACAATGGTGAAATGTCCAAAGGTGTTTTTATGGACAGCCCTTTGGATGTAAACTGAAGCTATGATGACAATTAGCCTGAGTGAAAATGAGTGAAACCTTTCCATCCCTCTCACTTGTAGACGAAGCTTGTCATATGCTACCTTGTGTGGATGACCTCCCCTCCAGATCAAGTCCGAAAGGAAAACTTCAATATCTTTGAGTATGGAAGCCATCAAGACAACTGGAGGAGTGGAGAAAATGTGCAGAAAGCAAGGGAGATGATATCTACTCCCTCCTCCACCAGATCAAGGTCCTGATTTATACTTTTTTAGCACCACATTTGCGTCATTTTTTGATGTGAAACAGCACAAATTTACAAAATTACAAATATGTTTTGTAAGTTTGCGCCTCTAAAAAAGTATAAATCAGGCCCCAAGTCCGAAAAGAAAGCTTCCAATTATTTTAATATGGATTGCCTCATGACAACTGGTCATGTGGAGAAAATGTTCGGAATGCAAGAGAGATCACTATCTTAATGAAGACCACTCTGTTGTAATAATGAATATATTGATGAGATGTTAATTGTTTGTATTGTTGTATTGCATGGGATAGAAGAATTATGTATCCTATATTTTCATTGCCCACCATGTCTTGTACTACACCTATATGAATCGTAATGGGAGTTTACACACTTATAATTCATCAATTAAGATAGGCTAATAAGTTCTGTTAATTTTTTCTCAGTACTGTGACTCCTTCATCTTCTCTGTACACTAACAACCTTTTGCTGACTCTAGAGCTGATCAATACTCCTCTGTAAGTGTAAATTGGTAAAAAAAAAAATATGCACTCACTCTTTCTCTTTCAAGGATTGCACTTCCTGCATAACTTTTACCCTATTCTTCCAACACAATCCATCAATCTTGTTGCTTCAATACACAACATATCCTATCATGACAGTTGCATTATGGTGGCCATTTCTTTGTTACTAAAAAAATAATTTCATCTCCAATATCTTTTATTTTTATCTTGACATCAAGCATGTCAAACTGCATTAAATTATCCAAAAACAAATAGAAAATTGAAATTGAAGAGATTTGTCTGGTTTTGAAAAATCACACCTTTATCACTTTCAGTTTTCTAGACAAATACTGACAACATTAAAACTAAGTATAATACATTTTACAGTGCTGAGGAAAATTAGCAAAAAAGGCTTGCTATCGCTTTAGCAAAATGAATGCACATACTTTTCAGATGCAACATAGTCTCTCATGAATTCCAATTGAAGCATTTCCTAGAAAGAGGAATGATACACCAAACACCCAACGGACCAAGATAAGATAGTATCACTCAACTAGGTGGAGTCAAATCCAACTCAAAGTATAATTAAAAAAATTAAGGTCTCATTACAAGTTTGGTGGTCGAGCGGCAGGGATGAGGCAGCTGTCAACCTGGCTGCCTCACCTCCTGTCGTATTACTATGCTGGCACCAGACTGACCGGTGGGATCCTCATATTACGACATTCCCACCGGTAGCCCGGAACCGTGCTACAGTATTGGTCTCGGCTCCCTTAAGGGAGCTGAGGCCAATACCATAGCACACCAGCACATCTGCAAGGCACACAGTGTGCATTCCGAGGGTGCTGTACATGGGGGCCCCTGCACTGCCTACAACATGGTTGTGGGCAGTGTAAGGGCCCCCATTTGGCACCCTGCACTGTGTTTGCACCAGCCTTTTCATGGCGGGGTTCCCACCATAAAAAGGTTGGTAGAAACTTGGTGCTGAGTTCAGCACCGCCGTGGCTGACCACAAATCTGATTGCTGTCAGGTCGTTGGGAACCATGGGCCATATTTATACTTTTCGACGCACAACTGCGCCAACGCAGTTGTGCGTCAAAATATTTCACGCCAGCTAGCGCCATTCTGAAGCACCATGCGGTTCAGAATGGCGTTAGCCGGCGTTAACTTTTTTGACGCACAACTGCGTTGGCGCAGTTGTGCGTCGAAAAAGTATAAATATGGCCCTAAGGGTATTGCTGCCTTTCAATGGCCCAAAACAAATGTACTGCTGTCCCCCACTGGCGATGCCTTAGAAATAAATCTTTTGCATTTTATTACATTTCAAAGCTCAAAACTTTATAATTAGTATTTAATGTAAATTGAAATACTTTGATTGCTACGTGTTTTTGTGGCTTTTTGCTTACTAAATTATTCCCAATTTAACTAACTCTTTCTTGCCATTCTATTTTTTTAACTACATTCATGTTTTCTTCACTTTCACACAAGTGAAGGACATTTATTTACTATTCTCTCCACTATCTCTGTGCCCAAACTGTCTCCCCTTTCCACCTCTTTAGCCCTGATGCTCCTTGTGTGTACCTTCCTCTTTTGTCACTTGGCTCCAGCTCACATTGCCCACCCAACCCACCAACTCTCCCACCTTCTACTTGTCTTGCCTGCCATAGCATGGATCCAAGAGTGTCCTTTTGAAGGACTCCCCACAGTTACTTGTGTGCTTGGAGCTTCATCCATTTGGGAACTACATCCCCGTCCTTCCAAGTATCAGAGTTCTCTGCAGTATACAAGGATGCAGTGTGCATGTACTGTAGCGGAATACAGCACCTCAGAAGGAGAGTTGTGATGCTGCTCAGTTGCCCAGCCTGGGATTCGATGCTGCCCTCTGACAAAGCACAGTGTTGAACATTCTGGCCTCTTCTATCTCATTGTTTGAACACACACAACATAAGTTATGCTTACCCATATCACACAATCCAGATTTCCTACTCAGTAGCCTGCCCACAGTATGAGATAACCATCTCTTGCCGTAATTTGCAATTCCAAGGGGGTTACGTTCTGACCTACAGACTAGCTGGCCATCTTGTTCCCTGTCTCCCTATACTAGCCATCTTTGCTAATGGAGGATATAGCCATCAGGAAAATGGTTGTACGTGACAGAAAAAATTAAAAATTACTTCCTAACATACGGAACTCTGAAAGGAGCAAAAGTCAGCTATACAGAGAGTAAGGATCAATCAATCTATAAACCTCAAAAAAAGCTCAAAATAACTCCATCACTAAGAACCTTCTTTAAGGTCCAAACTGGGAAAACCAAGATTAAACCATAAGAAGGTAAAACCCGTAAAATATTACAGTCAATGGCAAGTACAGGACTTAATATGCAAAAAGAAAGCACCCTTCAGGACATAAGGCAAAACAGCATGCTGATCCATTGGAGAGAGGAAATATATGATATTTCAACAGAAGAGATCCGAGGTACTTGTAGAGGAAAGAATAGAGAAGAGCATAGAGAAAAATATGGCACATGGGCCTGGACAATATCAAAGGCATAACCAAGCCAAAGGTGAAAAGGGCCCAATAGTAGGCATCCAGGCGGACTTTGGTGAAGAGCAGTATTGAAAAGATGTCAGGGTCACTGACAGCTGAGATAAAATCAAGATTATCAATTTCTGAAACTAGTCAGAAAGAAATACAAAGAGCATGTGAAACATTGCAAGGACAATTTTATAAATGAACATAAAAGAAGCAAGCTTTAGAGCATTCTATGAGGGAACTCAGTGGAGTAGCATACCTAAACATGGAGGAGAAATTAAAACTAAGAAAGAGAGAAACACATGAAAAATTTGAAAGGCTTGGAAATAATGCAAGAAGGAATAATGCAATGATTTTGAATGCCCTGGAAGTGCTGGAGGGGGTGATTTGAAATCTTTTGTTGTAGAGTTACTAAAAAGGCTACCCCCTTACATATACAACTAAAAACCTCTCAACTGACATTTAGAGGGTTCACTCCACCACTGCAAGAACAATCCCAATATGAAAAGCCAGATAAAAATCTTGATGAACTTTAAAACTTACACAGTTAAACAGGAAATATTAGCTGCAGCTCTTTAGAAAACAGAACTTGAAAGTGAATGCCCCTATCTTTACCATCCTCACCATCAGATCTGTTATATATAGAGCAGCAGAAGAAAGGCAATGGGAGTTAGGGAAATGCATAGATGAACTTTGAAGATCATGAGCAACCAGTCAGTTAAAATTTCCACCCATACCTGGTGTCATGTGGAACAATAAAATGGATAATATGAGAGGGTAAAACGAAGCAGGTGACCTGATTGAACAAATCAAATCACAAAAAGTATGACACATAATTTGAAGTAACAAATCCTAGGGAAGAGAAGCTCAAAGGAAATAATGCTATGCCCAGTTTAAGTCAAGGGAGAGTTCCTTGAGGGGAGTGGTGGGACACAGGGTGGGGAGCATAAGGGACAACAAAAAAAGTCCTCAAACAAATAAACTATTAAAAAAAGAAGTAATAAGAAAAAAATGAAAGGGTTTCGGTTTTATCAAGACAGAGCCATACAAGAATGGGGGATATAGTAGATATCGAGAAGGGACACCCATTTCGGGTTCAATCCTGAAACATAAATGACCGAAGAACAAATAATAGGAAACAAAACATCCTACAATACATAAGAAATTGTGATGAGAGATTATATGAATAGTAGCAAACCTACAAACGCAGCTGGTAACTCATACAATAGTAGGCTTTTATGGACTCAACATTTATGGACCAAGACCCCTAAGCAAACTGTTTTTCAGCCAGTAGAACATGTAACACCTATAATAATATGAGAGGATTTTAATGCCATTCCAGATCACACTCTACATAAATCCTTACAAAGGAAACAGTAAACTCTCCCAAGCTGCATAGGTATGTTAGAAGGATAATTAAGGATTTAGGACTACATTACATTTGGAGACTAAAAGCAGAGAGGTCTAGTGAGTTATACATTCCACAATAAAAATGTAGTCATTATTCTAGAATATATAATTGCCTAACAGAAAAGAACATTTTAGATGATGTCAGAACTAAGAGCCATTATCTAGGGCATCTAAACAGCTACTCTCCAATAGTTTTAGGGCCAGATGTATGTAGCGTTTTTTGGCTGCAAACAATCCAATTCACTGAATCGGGTTATTTGCGTCCAGAAAAATAAAAAAGCATTTTCCTATGTACAGAGGCCCTGTTTGTGATTCGGTTACTTGTTAACGAATTGAAAATAGGGTATGCAATTCAGTATTGAGAAGAGGTGTGTTTGAGGCATCCCTTCCTAATACCAAATCGCATTGGTATGTGTGAATGTTTCGCGACCGAAAGGCAGTCCTCTTGAAGTGGGTGGTAACCCATTCACCCTTCCCCTTGTAAATGTGGGTGCAAACATTTTTTAAGAGCCGACAGTGGACCCACAGGCCACTGCCTTCTCTTAAAAAATTAAAAGAAAATTATTCAGTTTTCTTTTTGAAATGCATCCTGTGTTCCTTAAAGGAAAATGTGCTGCATTAAAAAAAATGCTTTTAAAAAAAAATAGTCACAGAGATGGTGGTCTGCTGACCCCAGCATGCCACCATTCCTGTGATTTTTGTCATTCGCATTGGGTCGTAAACCAAGACCTACCTCACGAATATTAACGAGGTAGGTCTATTTGTGACCCACTGAGAATCGCAACTGTGTCAAAGCCTCAATAGTACTTTGCTGTTTGCGATTATCTAATAGCGAATCACACAAATTCGCTATTAGGTAATCGCAAACTGCTTTTTTGTACATCTGGCTCATGGAGCTGATCCCAAAGCAAAAGTAAGGGAGTCAAAGATGGACAATGGACAGAAAGGTACTATTAGACCAAGGTGTGGTGGAATAAGAGAGAAAGGATACAGGAGTTTCCTTTGATATGAAGAGGGTACAGCTCTGCTATCGTCGTTTGGGATACCTTTGAGGCATATTTGAGGCACATTATTACTAGTATAGCCTTTCATAAGAGTAGAGAGTGCAGAAGAGAGTGCCATCAATTGGAGAAAAAGTTGGAAGTACGGGAGGGAGCTTTAAGGGAAGACCTGTGAAGGATAGTGAGTGTGAAGTTATGTTTAATTGATAGATTACAGAATATGAATAGAGAGCTGTTAGGCATTTTAGAAGAAAGAATTCGAAGACGGTGGGAGGCTAGTAGATTAGCACATTTTGGGAAAATGGTTGGCCTGGAAAACATAGGTGAACCAAACAATAAGTTTGCTAATTGAAATAAAAAGGAGTGCCCCGGGGGAGCTGTTATCCAAGAGTAATAAAATAGAGGGCCCTTGCATAAATGTCTATGGAGAGCTCTATATGGAGAAGTCAGAAGTGTCTGAGGAAGAAATAGAAAGTAGATTAATGAATGAATCACTTCTGAAGCCAGAATTAAAGCAGAAAAAAGCTAAACCAGGTGACTCAGCAGAAAGAGGTTAGTGGCACAATACAAAGATTTAAAATATGTAGAGTAACCAGCACTCATGGTATACCAAGTTAGATATATATGGCATTAAGTGATACAATTAACCCAGTGCTGACAAGCTTACTCGTCTCTATATTTAGCAGGGGTGGTCCACCACCACGCACTTAAAGGGAAGACATGAGTAATATGATTCTCAAACAAAACAAGAGACTGAAAAAGTGCAAATCGAACAGGCCAATCTTGTTGCTGAACTGCAATTAAAACGTTTATACGCCTGTTCTAGCAAAAGATTTAATAAAGTAGCTAGGTGTTGATCGACAATGATATAAAATGCTCTATATCAGGAGAGATACCTGCATGAACTGATACATTGGCTTATAAGCAAAATAGATTTAGCCATATCAAATAAGCTCCTGTTGGTGGTCTTAACCTTTAATGCCACAAAAGCTTTCAACAGACACAGCTGGAAATACCTGAGTGCAGTTCTCAGACATAATAATCTAGGTGAAAACGTCTGCAGGGTGATTCAATCAATATATATTGAACCCTCTGTGAGGATATTACTTAATGGGAGTCTTATTTCCTAATGCAATATAGAGCCAGGTGCTAGGCATGGATGCCCTTCATCCCCTCTCTTGTTCAGTCTATATATAGGGACCTTAGCAAAGAGACTGAGGAAATACATAAGGATTGTATCCTTCTCCTGGGGAAACGTCCTACACAACGCATTGCAAACAAACGCAGATGTTTCCTACACAAGCAGAACAACACTTGTCAGAACAACCCATGCTTTTTCTCTGTCTTAACCACACATGTGCCAAACTATGCATATGTGTGGTTAAGGCAGAGAAAATGGCAGAGGACTTGGGAGAGGACGCAGTGAGGGGCAGGACTAGGGGTAGTTTTTAGGGGTTGGTGGATTAAAGGCTTAGGGTTGGGGGGTCAGACTATTCTTTTTTAGGGGCAGTGGGGGGTTTGTGGATTTTATTGCTTAGGGTGGGTGGGGGAATGTGTAGTTTATTTTTTGGGTTGAGGTGAGAGGTTGGATATTTGTTTTTAGGACCTAGGGTGGGTGGTGGGGTTGGGCAGTTTATTTTTTAAGGGGGAGGAAGGATTGAGGAAATACAGGAGGAGGGAGCAGAGAAGAGGAGGAAGGATCAGGAGAGGACGCAGTGAGGTAAGTGGGGTTGGGCTGGACTTAAGGCTGTTGAGGGGTCATGTAGTTTATTTGTTAGGGGCGGGAGTGGAGGGGGTCGGGTCGTTTTTTTTGTAGGGCTTAGGGTAGGTGGGGAGGTCGGAGTAGTTTATTAATTATGGGTGTTGGATAGTTTTAGTGCTCAGGGTGGGTGGGAGTTGTTGGTGTAGTTTAGTTCTTAGTGTTGGGGTGAGTGGGTTGGGGTCACTTTTTTAGGTCTTAGGGTGGGTAGAGGTTGGCGTAGTTTAGTTATTATGGGTGGTGGAAGGGTTTAGGGCTTGGAGTGGCTGGGGGTGTCATGGTAGTTTAGTTTTTAGGAGCAGGTTGAGGGGTTGAGGTAATTTTTCTTTTAGGGCTTAGAGTGGGTGAGGGTTCAGGGTAGTTTGGTTATTCTTATTATTATTATTAAGGCTGGGGGAAGGTTTTAGGGTTCAGGGCTGGTGGGGGGTGTCTGGGTAGTTTACTTATTAGGAGTAGATGGAGTTTTTGGCCTCAGGGTCGGTGGGGGGAGTTGGGTAACTTTTTTAGGTTAAGAGAGGGGATTGTATGACTGAACCACGCATGACATTTCCATATATGCCTTTAATAAGCATGCTTTTACAACAAAATTAATTGTAAAGACATGCATGGTAGAGGCATGCGTGGAAAAGATGCTGTCGGGGTGCCGACCGTGTTCTCAAGGCATGCGTTGTTCCGGTATGCGTGGTTCTGTCATACAACCCTTTTCCTGCAGTGTGTGGAAGAGGAAAGCAGCACTGTATGCAGACAATGTTGTGATCTACACATCTAGCAAGGAAAACTGCCTTCCCAGTATACAACAAATGATTCAGTTTGGGGAGGTGCTAGGCTACTTGGCTAATACTCACAAATTTACTTTCCGATTTAATACTATACCCCTGATTTAAAAAAAAATCTGATGAACAAATTACAAGGAAAAAAAAGTAGCTTCATCTGGGGTTCTAAAAGGGTCCTGATCTCCTGGTAAAAACTATGGAGGAAAAGAGAAAGGGGGGAAGGAGTGGTATCTCCAGACTTGCAATATTACTGTTAGGCCTTCCAATTGGAAAACTGTAGAATGCTGTTAAAAGGAACAAACTAGTCACTGATTGGACTTATGCTGTCAGCTATGTTAAAATATATACACTAAGGGGATTAACACGTTATATGTAAATGCAGAGCCACAAAAATTCCTCAAGAAGGTATAATTGCAGGTTCTTCAAGCAGCTACCAAACTGTGGGTAGATATCACAAAAGTAGTAGGGATATGCTATTTCAGTGAGCATTCACCTATCTGAAACTCACCAGGGACACCAGAGTGTATCAGAAATAAGTTAGCAGGACCCTTAAAAATAAAAGAGCTAAAATGTGGCATCTAGTCAAACAATGGTGGATAGAAGGAAAAGCCGAAGGTGTGGAACAGTTGTCCAAGGAGCACATGTACATTTGTTTCACTATACTAGACAGTCTGTCTAATTATATGTACCGAAGAACTACTCATATCTCAGAGGGGTAGAACCACCAAAACACCTATAAACTCACAGAAAGAAGGTGCAGCTGCAACTGTCTGAGGTGATAAGAGTACACAAAAAATTCTGAAAACTTTGCTACTTGAGCTATCTACTAAGGATGTACTACAGTAGGTATTCCTCAGGAGGTAGCCAATTATCAAAAAGGGCCTTTGTGGGAGCTCAGTCACAGTTGCTATCTAGACTATGTCCATTCCGTAACCTATTTTAGCAATTCGATTTCTTATAAATGCTTCCACACTCATGCAGTCTTGTGTCTGTGCTATGATTCCCAAAGACAAACAAAACATGCTACAGTCCCAACATTAGAGGAAACTGCGAGAGTTAACAACAGCAACAGATCTAAGCCCCTTTTTATGGATAGTCAAAACTAAGAACTGCATTGTAAGGCCCTAAAAAACTTACACCAGAAGGTAAAGTGTAAAAGGTTTTGTGGAGAGGATTCATTACACGGGCATAAAAGTACCTTACATGAGTCAATTGGCCCAAACGGTTCCACAAATTCCACCTCACAAAGCCCAGCATGAACTTAGGAAACAGGCACCTATCCAAAGAGCTATCTACCCACTCAAGATAGCGCTCCCTAGAAGGGTAAAGGTGAACAACCCTGTTGTCTCCTACAAAATGTTTTTCAAACTCAAGGCGTTCTCTAACTAATCTGGACCTGTCAAGAAGGCATTTTTGACCCACAATGCATCAAACTTCAGTTTAGAGGATGGGTCAGAGAGAAGGGACGGCCTGCCCAGTTTGTTGAGTTCAGTAGAAATGTAGCCAAGCCATGGGATTCTGATACTTTCATCACACCCCAGACAATCAGAAATAATTTCCTCATTTAGTGTAGCATAGGGATTAGCATAGATCGAGCACCAGAGCAGCAGAGGGGCACAATTATTACAGTCCTCTATGTACAGTATCCCAAGTTCCTGGTGGAAAATAAAAGTAGAACATGTGGGTGGTACTCCCAAAAGTCTCCTTAAAATCTTATTGTTCTCCACCAGTTTTCATATGCCCCCATATCCCCACACCAAAATTAAGGCTAGGGAGAAATGTCCTTTTATAGTCTTCCAAAAGAGGGGCCATAGGTTTCCTACCAATATTTGTAGCTAAGTTAAAGACGTAGCCTGCTGCACAAACAAATCTGCCCCTTACCCTAGTAATACATGGCCCCCAGCTGAACTGGCGTCCATAACCACCCCTAAGTGCAAGAACTGAGAAACCTGAGCAACAGGCTGACCATTCAGCGCAATACCCCGCATCTGGATGCTCTTTTGATTGCAAACCATAATGTAGGTTTTAGCTTGGTTAGTGGCCAGACCTAGAGTGCCCATAAAGGATACAAATTCCTGAACTAGAGTGTGAAGGCCATTAGGAGTTTTGGATAGTAAGACTGCATCATCTGCCTTTAATAGGATAGTTTGACTATCACTTATGTGGGGGGGAGACAGACCAGCTTAGCTTCAAAAGCTTCTAGACTCGTATGAATAGAGTATATTTTGCGAGAGAAGGAGGCCTTATTATCATCAAACATCAAGGTAATTTTCCCCAAAAGATAATATTCATCAGGCAATCCTGTTAGAGAATCAGGAATTAAGCTGGCCAAAGAAGGTCTCTTGGGTCTGGATCCAGTGAGGGCTTTCTTTTGCTTCCCCACCTGGGCCCTGGTGCCCCTTTTGGCATTGTTTTCTTGCAGGGTAATCAACAAATCCATTTGACCCCGACTAAGTAAGACTGCCTCCGCAAGTGCAGCTTTGACTGCTGTTGGACTTCGCATTAAGGCTGAAACATTTTCCTCACCACAAGGCTCCCCCAGAGAAGCATCCACTGGAGTAGCGGCAACAGTGAAAGATGTATCAGGAGACAATTTTTAATGCACAGAAGCTCACAAAGAACATTATGACAGTTTTCTTTTTCCATGACTAAAATATTTGATTTTTAAAGACAGGAAAAACTTATTAAAACATTTCTGAAACAGAAGCTATTTTCAGGCTATACATGAAAAAAGCCAGTTGAACTTAAATTTGAAATTCTCAACAAAATGAAACCAACTGATGCAGAAACACAATATTGATGAAGGAGGCACAGTGAGTGGAAAGTTATTAGGTTGTGTGCAGAAACACATGGACGCCTTCCTCTTTTGAACAGAAGCTTGAACTATTTTCTTTAGAAAACCCAACATTCTCAACAATGACAATAGTAATGTTTGTTCGTAAGATGTACTTATTTTGCCAGGGGAGCATTTGTTTTATGAAGTGTGCCATACTTTGAGCCAGATGTATAGACATCTGGCAGAGTGCAATGCAGCAAGACAACCTGCTGGCCAATGCCACAGGAAAAGGGCAGGAATGCACTATATCTACTAAGGTATGTTACATTCCTGCTCTCTCTCTCAGCGTTAGTGCACAAGTGCAGCCTAGTGTCAACGCACCATGGTGCAAGTGGACCAAAGTGGCACAGTAACTCTCACCTAAGGCTTGTATTGACCTTGCATTCCTTTGTGTGGTGCAAGGCTAACACAATCCTTTTCTAAATCTGACCATGTGTGATTAAGTGTAGCTGTTTGTGATTCTTTTCATCAGTAGTTTAATACCGACTTCCATATTTGGTATTTAAATGTGCACTTCTCCAGCCCTAATTGTTCTTTTTTAAGTTTTCATCTTTAGAAAACAGGCATCTAAAATAACAATAAAGTGCCCTACACAGGAAAATTCAAATATCTTACAATAATATAACATCCACTATTTGTAAGAGAACTCTAGCTACATGAAAGAACACTTGTGTAAAATTAAATATTTTCCAAATATGTGAACAAAAAGGAGAAAAGGAAATGAGAACAAAATAAAAGATAGAGCGAACAGTGAAAGAAAAAGGAAAAAGCAGAGAGTCTATAAAAATCCTAAATGTATGAAAAAAGCAATATATCAGGCAAACTGCTTTTTATAATTTTACCTGTTAATAAATAATGAACATGGTCTAATGGAATAGAAAACTGTAACATATGATGATCATACAGTAAAAGTGTCTAAATATAATATAGAATTAATGATTAGTTAGTTATGGTGGCACAAGTTCTTCTTCTGATCTTGCTTTTAGTGCACTATGCCCTTATTTAGGAAGTTGCAGGAGACCACATATATTCTTCTTTATAGCAAGTGAAGTGAGTGACACAGAGATGGTCATTATGACCCTGGTAGTCTTCTGACCGCCAGGGTAAAGTGGTGGTAACACCGCCAACAGGCTGGCGGTGCATACCACCACATAAGACCATACTCAGATCTTTATCTCTGACCCGGCAGCCCCCAGAGTGCCCCATGCAGTATTGTGACCCAGCCTACCGCCATGTTTTCGGTGGCGGTAGCATCATGGCGGTAGGACTACTGATAACAAGGAATTCCTTCCCTGTCACCGGTAGGTGGGTCCCTCAACCCCCCCAGCTAGCACATGACAACCCCCACCCTCATACAAACTCAAGTGCCCCACCCCAATCCATACGCTAACCCTCACCCCCACTCCATACACTAACCCCCACCCCACAATCCATACACTAACCCCCACTCCCTCATAAATGCACACACCCACAGACACACACACACTCACATACACAACAATAATTCATGCAGTCACACACAGGCACAGACCACACAACTGCCCCCACTGCCCACAACCATACACGCATTCACTCATACATCCCAACACGCGTTCATGCATGCATCAATACAGACATCCAAACATGCACTCAGGCACGCACACACGCACACACAACACCCCCCTTCTCTGTCGGTTGATCACCTTACCTGGTGTCGCGGTGGTTGTCCGGGAGGGAAAGGGGTCCATGGCGTTTGCTCCACCGCCAGCATCCAGTCACCACAACACTGCCACACCTATTACTAAATTGCAACAGGCGTGGCAGTTTTGTGTTGACGTGGCGGTGCCAGCGGAGCAACCTCCACTGCACCGCCAACCGCCAGTATGGCTGCTGGCGGCTCTCTACTCAATTTATGGAGGAGAGCTGCCAACAGTCAATATATGGTGGTCTGTAGACCACCATCACTGGCGGTCCTGTGGCTGGCGGAACTTTGGCGGTCTACGTTGTAGACCGCCAAAGTGATAATGACCACCATAATCCTTCATAAGTCTATTGTTATCACAGATGTGGTACTATGATGCTTTAAAAGAAACATTCATAGTAATTGTCAAATATTTTGTGATTTGTTGGAGGCAGCCTGTAACAGGAGATCTATTGTGTTATTGTTAAAAAGTAATACCTTAATGTATTTGATTCCAAGCCATTTGCAGAAAATATTACAATATACAGAGATAAAGAGCATTTATTTCAGATCATCCATTGTCTAATTACAGGATAAAAAAATAAATTGTTTGAGTCAGAGTTCATTTTACCTAATGCTTCTGTTGCTAGCATTATTCTACTGAACACACAAATACAGTTTGGCTGGTTTTATAGCAAAAGAAGACGTATGAATGATCAACCAAGCCCTGTTCCATAAATTAAGAATTTAGAAATATTTAATTTGTGTTGCCAAAGGAATTTAAATTCATATTCTGTCCTAGCATCAGTGCTATATTTTAGTGTTCTATAAATAAGATAGGCTTTTTGTATGTAGATAAAATGTGTAAAGAATAGCCATTTTGCTCATGAACTTGATTTGTTGAGGGTATCCTGGCACTGAGGAGGTATTTGCACCTAGCACTGCCTCTGGTACATTGTTGTTAGGTGTCCAGGAACCTGGACACCTGGTCTATCACTTGTCTGTGGCCTCCTGTTCCTCCTTGTTCTAGCCTGACCCAGTTTCCAAAGTTTGACCACCAAACACCGCTGCTGCCTGGGTTCTTGGCACTAACCGACCACCCCAGGATTTACTCAATGCAGGCTGCAGCATGGCTGTGCCACTGGCACACTGAAGGTGTGGCAAAGGCTATCCCATATGCGCCAGTCTGTGCCTGGGCAACATGCAGCACCACAACCCCTGGACCTCCCACCTGCTGTAGATACACCATTGCCAAGCTCTACATTCTTGACCCAAGACTCCACAACAAACACTGCCATCAATCCGACCCACGCACCATGGTAGGACATTTCATCTGCACCCACCGCCACTTCACCTGCCCCAGCACAAATACCAGCCCACTGACCATCCCCACCCCAAAACACACCCCAGACACCATCTGAACAAAGTCATCAACCCACATGTGCCCTTTTCAACACACGTTCACTATGCAAACACACCACAGAGATGTGGAACCTCACCTCCATCCTCACACCTGATGTCCTCTTCCTCAGTGAGACCTGGCTCAACCCCACTTTCACGTCCAACATTACCACTGCAATATCCAAAGGATACAAGATCACCCACCATGACCGCATCAACAAGCCTGGCTGATGAATCACCATCATACACAAAGAATCCATCCAGTGCACCATCACAAATTACAACATCACCCCAGCCATAGAACACCTCAACTTCTCACTCCAAACAGACAGCAAAACTTACATCAGCAGAACCCTTACCTATGTCCTAAAGGACCACTCCCAGCTTCTGGCAAATTCATCACCGACTTCCTCGTCCTCCTTGTCGCAGACTATATTTTACTCTGCGACCTCAATTTCCATTTTGATGAATCCAGTGACATCATCACTACCAATCTCCTCAACAGCATGAACATCAGACTCAGCCAACTAGTCCAGGACCCCAGGCACACTGCAGGCCTCACATTAGACCCCATCTTCACCTCCAGCAACCACATCAGATACAGCCATACTAGTGAACTCACCTGGACCAACCACATCGTCCACTTCAAAATCACCAGCTCACAAAACTCCACCACTAGTCTGTCCAATGCCCCTATTACAGCTGGAGCAAAACCTCAGTCACCTCAACACCACCCACCCCATCTTCTCCAACAGCCTAGACCAGAATGTCAGAAACTTCAACAATTGGATCACCAACTTTGACAACATCGGCACTTCTATCAGCACCAACACCCTCAGAAGGTCCACCAAACACGCTACATGGTACATGGAAGACCTCAGAACCACTAAATGACACTATAAATTATTGGAAAGAAAATGGCACATCAACAAGGACATGACTGGCAAAACAGCCTTCAAGGCAGCCCTCAAATACTACCACAGACATTTTAGAGAATTGAAGAATAAGGCTTAGCCTTGTGCATCAAATCAAGCTCCAATAACAGTAAAAAACTCTTCAAGATCATCAAAGACTTCTCCAACCTCTCAGCTGCAACAAACAACATTACCCCCTTACAGGAACTCTGTGACAACCTTGCAAACTTCTTTCATAACAAGATCACCAACATCTACAGAAACTTCAAACCCCAGCAAAAGGCCCCTGGCCACAATGATCCTGCTGCCACCACAGATGTCCACCTACCGAATGAAGCCAGCTTGTCCCACAGGACACCACCTCCATCATGAACTCGGTGTACCAAGGAGCCCAAGCCAACCCATGCCCTCACAACATCTTCAATCTAGGTTTAGCCAGAATCAGCCACATACACACAACCTTGTTCAACACCACAATTGCCACAGGCACCTCCCCCAAGGAGTGAAAACATGCAGAAGTCAATGCCCTACTAAGGAAACCATTGGCAGACCTCAGCAAACCGTCAACCGATCTCCCTGTCCCTCTTCCCACCCATAGTATTTGAAAAATCCATCAACCAACAACTCTCCTCACATCTGTAACAGAACCTCCTACTCGTCTCCTCCCAATCAGATTCTGCAGCAAACACAGAACCAAAACAGCCCCCATCACGGCTACAGACAACATCCGCGCCCTACTCAACCGATCAGAGACTGCATCTCTGATCCTCCTAGGCCTCTAAGCAGCCTTTGATATGGTCTCCCACCACACACTCAACACAAGGCTGTACATAGGCATCCAAGGAGGAACTCTCAGATGAATTGCCTCTTTCCTCACTGGAAGAATGCAAAGAGTTTGCCTTCCCCCTCACACCTTCAAACCCAAGGAAATCATGTGTGGAGTACTCCAAAGATCCTCGCTCGGCTTCACTCTCTTCAACACTTATATAATACCTCTGTCCAGCATTGTCGGTAATCCACAGGCTCATCATTATTTCCTGCACTGACAACACACAGCTGTGAGAAAGTAGCCTCTTTCTAGCCTTGTTACCCCCACTTTTGACCTGTTTGTGAGTATATGTCAGGGTGTTTTCACTGTCTCACTGGGATCCTGCTAGCCAGGGACCAGTGCTCATAGTGAAAACGCAATGTTGTCAGTATGTTTGTTATGTGTCACTGGGACCCTGCTAGCCAGGGACCCTAGTGCTCATAAGTTTGTGGCCTACGTGTATGTGTTCCCTGTGTGATGCCTAACTGTCTCACTGAGGCTCCGCTAACCAGAACCTCAGTGGTTATGCTCTCTCTGCTTTCCAAATTTGTCACTAACAGGCTAGTGACTAAATTTACCAACTCACATCGGCATACTTGTACACCCATATAATTCCCTAGTATATGGTACTGATGTACCCAGGGTATTGGGGTTTCAGGAGATCCCTATGGGCTGCAGCATTTCTTTTGCCACCCATAGGGAGCTCTGACAATTCTTACACAGGCCTGCCAGTGCAGCCTGAGTGAAATGACGTCCACGTTATTTCATAGCCATTTACCACTGCACTTAAGTAACTTATAAGTCACCTATATGTCTAACCTTCACCTGGTGAAGGTTGGGTGCAAAGTCACTTAATGTGTGGGCACCCTGGCACTAGCCAAGGTGCCCCCACATTGTTCAGGGCAAATTCCCTGGACTTTGTGAGTGCGGGACACCATTACACGTGTGCACTGTACATAGGTCACTTTCTATGTACAGCGTGACAATGGTAACTCCGAACATGGCCATGTAACATGTCTAAGATCATGGAATCGTCACCCCAATGCCATTCTGGCTTTGGGGTGACAATTCCATGATCCTCCGGGTCTCTAGCACAGAACCCGGGTACTGCCAAACTGCCTTTCCAGGATCTCCACTACAGCTGCTGCTGCTGCTCCCAACCCCTCAGACAGGTTTCTGCCCTCCTGGGGTCCAGGCAGCCCTGGCCCAGGAAGGTAGTACAAAGGACTTCCTCTAAGAGAGGGTGTTACACCCTCTCCCTTTGGAAATAGGTGTGAAGGCTGGGGAGGAGTTGCCTCCCCCAGCCTCTGGAAATGCTTTGATGGGCACAGATGATGCCCATCTCTGCATAAGCCAGTCTACACCGGTTCAGGGATCCCCCAGCCCTGTTCTGGCGCGAAGCTGGACAAAAGAAAGGGGAGTGACCACTCCCCTGACCTGCACCTCCCAGGGGAGGTGCCCAGAGCTCCTCTAGTGTGTCCCAGACCTCTGCCATCATGGAAACAGAGGTGTTTGTGGCACACTGGACTGCTCTGAGTTGCCACTGCCAGCAAGTGACATCAGAGGCTCCTTCTGATAGGCTCTTACCTCTCTTGGTAGCCAATCCTCCTTCCTAGGTAGCCAAACCTTCTTTTCTGGCTATTTAGGGTCTCTGCTTTGGGGATCTCACCAGATAACGAATGCAAGAGCTCATCAGAGTTCCTCTGCATCTCCCTCTTCACCTTCTGCCAAAGGATCGACCGCTGACTGCTCAGGACACCTGCAAAACTGAAAAAAGTAGCAAGACGACTACTAGCAACCTTGTATCGCTTCATCCTGCCGGCTTTCTCGACTGTTTCCAGGTGGTGCATGCTCTGGGGGTAGCCTGCCTCCTCTCTGCACCAGGAGCTCTGAAGAAATCTCCCGTGGGTCTACGGAATCTTCCCCCTGCAACCGCAGGCAACAACAGACTGCATCACCAGTCCTCTGGGTCCCCTCTCAGCAAGACGAGCGTGGTCCCCGGAACTCAGAAACTCTGTCCAAGTGACTTCCATAGTCCAGTGACTCTTCAGTCCAAGTTTGGTGGAGGTAAGTCCTTGCCTCCCCACGCTAGACTGCATTGTTGGGTACTGCGTGATTTGCAGCTGCTCAGGCTCCTGTGCACTCTTCCAGGATTTCCTTCATGCACAGCCAAGCCTGGTCCCCATCACTCTAACCTGCAGTGCACAACCTTCTGAGTTGTCCTCCGGCGTCGCAGGACTCCCTTTTGTGACTTCGTGTGGACTCTGGTTCACTCTTCTTCCAAGTGCCTGTTCAGGTACTTCTCTGGGTGCTGCCTGCTTCTGTGAGAACTCCCTGCCTTGCTGGGCACCCCTAGGTCTCCTGCTCCAAGTGGCAACATCCTGGTCCCTCCTGGGCCACAGCAGCACCCAAAAACCTTAACCGCGACCCTTGCAGCTAGCAAGGCTTGTTTGCGGTCTTTCTGCATGGGAATACCTCTGCAAGCTTCTTTGCGACATGGGACATCCATCATCCAGAGGGGAAGTTCCTAGTCCTCTTCGTTCTTGCAGAACACCAAGCTTCTTCCAACAGGTGGCAGCTTCCTTGCACCCTCAGCTGGCATTTCTTTGTCTCCTGCCCACTCTCGACACTGTCGCGACTCTTGAACTTGGTCCCCTTGTCTTACAGGTACTCAGGTCCTGAAATCCACTGTTGTTGCATTGCTGGTGTTTGTTCTTCCTACAGAATCCCCCTATCACGACGTCTGTGCTCTCTGGGGGTTGTAGGTGCAATTTACACCTACCTTTCAGGGTTTTGGGGTGGGGTATTTTTCTAACCCTCACTGTTTTCTTACAGTCCCAGCGACCCTCTACAAGCTCACATAGGTTCGGGGTCCATTCGTGGTTCGCATTCCACTTTTGGAGTATATGGTTTGTGTTGCCCCTATACCTATGTGCTCCTATTGCAATCTACTGTAACTTTACATTGCTTGCATTACTTCCTTTTGCTATTATCTGCATAATTTTGGTTTGTGTACATATATCTTGTGTATATTTCTTATCCTCACACTGAGGGTACTCACTGAGATACTTTTGGCATATTGTCATAAAAATAAAGTACCTTTATTTTTAGTATATCTGTGTATTGTGTTTTCTTATGATATTGTGCATATGACACCAGTGGTATAGTAGGAGCTTTACATGGCTCCTAGTTCAGCCTAAGCTGCTTTGCCATAGCTACCTTCTATCAGCCTAAGCTGCTAGAAACACCTCTTCTACACTAATAAGGGATAACTGGACCTGGCACAAGGAGTAAGTACCTCTGGTACACACTACAAGCCAGGCCAGCCTCCTACATTGGTTGTGCAGCGGTGCGATAAGTACTTGTAACTACTTACCACTTTGTCATTGTGTACTTTTCATAAGAGAATAATATACAAAACAAGTTCAGTGTATGTACACCTAACCAACAAGTCTTGCTTTTCTCCTCTTACACTTTCTACTAAGTGCTGAAAAGTATTTAAAAACTTCTAAAAAGTTTCTAAAAGTTTGAAAAAGTTTTTTTCTCTATTCTTTAAAAAGTCCTGAAACGTTTTCTTTCTTCTTACTGTCTCTAAACCTTCTTCTATCATGTCTGATGTAGGGGCTGCTCTTAAAATGGTCAATACTACCTATGACAATTTAAATTTAAGAGCCTAAGGAGTCTCTGCCTAGATAGAGGTTTAGTGATAGGAAAGAACCCTACAAGAGAGTTTCTATATAACATGCTCATTGTGAATGATGAGTCCCTAGCAGGCACTTCAAATTAGAAGTTAATAGATGGCTCCCATTCTGACTCAGGGGAACTCCTTGAGGGAGGTGGGGAGGGTTCTGTTCCAAATCTGCCACTTAGCAGACCACCTAGCAATGCTGGTAGTAATAGAAGCTCCCATCATAGTAGGGGTGTTTTTATTTCTGGAGGCAAGGTTGTTAGAGTCCAGTCAGTTAGGGACAGATCTCCCTCTGTTGTTTCCAATTTATCTTCTGTGTACAAGTATTCCCAACCCACCCACCCTGAAGACAACATGTTAGAAAGGGAACTCAAAATGTTGAGAGTGGAAGAGACCAGACTGGAGCTTAAACAGCAACAGCTGGCTCTAGACAGGGAATCCCTAGACCTGGAGAAGAAGAGACAGAGATTGGGGTTTGGACCCCATGGAGGCAGCAATAGCAGTATTCCTGATAGTAATCCTGTTAGAGAGCATGATTACAGGAATCTGCACAAGATAATTCCCCCTTACAAGGAGGGGGATGACATCAACAAGTGTTTTGCTGCACTTGAGAGGGCCTGTATGGTACAGGGGGTCCCTCAAAGGCAGTGGGCTGCTATATTGTGGCTATCATTCAATGGAAAGGGTAGGGATAGGCTCCTTACTGTTAAAAAAAAATATGCTAACAATTTTGCAGTTTTGAAGGATGCACTCTTGGATCGATTTTGCTTAACCTCTGAACAATACAGGATTAAGTTCAGAGACACCAGAAAAGAGTCCTCACATGACTGGATAGACTTATTGACTGTTCAGTGAAGGCCTTGGAGGGGTGGTTACATGGCAGTAAAGTTTCTGACTATAAAAGCCTGTATAATCTTATTCTGAGAAAGCATATTCTGAATAACTGTGTGTCTGACTTGTTACACCAATATCTAGTGGACTCAGATCTGACCTCTCCCCAAGAATTAGGAAAGAAGGCAGACAAATGGGTCACTACAAGAGTGAACAGAAAAGTTCATACAGGGGGTGACAAGGATGGCAAGAAGAAAGATGGTGAGAAATCTCAGGATAAGCATGGGGATGAGGGTAAAATCAAAGATCCTTCTTCAAATGCTAAACACTCTTCAGGGGGTGGGGATAAATCAAATTCTTCCTCTTCTTCACAACATACACATATTAAAAAGCCTTGGTGCTATGTGTGTAAAAATAAAGGCCATTGGCAAGGGGATAAGTCCTGTCCAGGTAAACCCCTTGAGCCAACCACCACTAGTACATCAAACTCTAGTGCCCCTAGCAGTAGTGGTAATTGTGGTGGGACTGCTGGCAACAGTCAAAGTAAGGGTGTAGTTGGGTTCACTTATGGGTCCATCATAGAAACTGGGGTAGTCAGACCCAAGACAGTTTCTGTCACACATAGTGGCATTGGCCTTGCCACACTGGCTGCTTGTCCCCTTACGATGGATAAGTACAGGCAGACAGTTTCAATAAATAGTGTTGAGGCCCAGGCCTACAGGGACTCAGGTGCCAGTATCACTCTGGTGACTGAAAACCTAGTGCCCCCTGAACAACACATCATTGGACAACAGTACAAGATTATTGATGTCCATAACTCCACTAAATTTCTTCCCTTAGCTATAGTTCAGCTTAGTTGGGGTGGAGTTACTGGCCCTAAGCAGGTGGTAGTATCACCTAGCTTACCTGTAGACTGTCTCTTAGATAATGACCTAGAGACCTCAGGTTGGGCTGAGGTAGAGTTTTATACCCATGCAGCCATGCTGGGTATCCCTGAGGAATTGCTTCCTCTCATTTCAGCTGAAATGAAAAAGCAAAGGAGAAATAAAGGCCTGAAAACTCAGGATCCTTCTCCAACAACAGGTAAAAAGGGTATCACAGTATCCCCTAACCACCCTTCCATTCAGGATACCATTCCTGTGGTGGGAGAAACCTCTCCTGGGGGGGCACCTGTACCAAGGGAATCATCAGCTGGCACAGCTGTACTCCCTGAGGTGAAAGTACCTCTCTGTGGGATAACTAATATTGGTGAGAAAAAGGGTACCATTTTAGTTAACATGGAGCATCCCTCCAACCCTCCCAGAGAAACTTTAGTGCAGAAACCCTGCACTGCCTCACAACACTTAGGACAGAAGCCCTGCCCTAGTGTGGAGCTCATAGGACAGCATCCCTGCCCTGCTCCAACTCAAGAGAAACAGCATCCCCGTTCTCTCTTACAGCCATATGGACAATGTTTTTGCCCAGCTATGGCTTTACTGAGACAGCATCTCTGTCTGGCATTCTCATCACTAGAAATAGGTCCAGTGGACAATTCCCACTGTTCTAAACTAAAACTTACTGATAGGAACTCTGAAAATATGACTTCACATTGTTGGTTAGTTAAAAAACTTCAAACAGGGTGGTTTACATCCCCACAGGGAAGTAACCATATAGTGGATGATAAAGGGAGTAACCAGTCTATTGCAGAGCTACTCTCCACTTATCACCACTTAGACAATAAAAGTAGTAGGAAGGGATAACTTTAATCACCATATTAAAAGTGACAGTTATCCCGCCCCGGATATGACGTCATATCCGGTGGCTGGGACTTCCGTTGTCCCTGAAAGCCCTCCCCGGAAGTGACGTGTGTGCATGGGGTTGTCAATTGGGCTGGGCCCTCATGGTGTCACGTGTTAGCCCTGTGTCTGGGTCCTAGCCCCTGGGTTTTGGCCTATGAGATATGTAAAAAGAATGACTTAGTGATGTGCACGTGGTTTCAGAGCTTGAGAGGGACAGGTCTGGACATGTCAGACATTCATGCCCAAGTGCCAGTTAGGGGCCCTCATGGTGTCACGTGTTAGCCCCCCTTTTTTTTATAATGTTGCATATAAGGAGCTGGTTAGAACCGGCTGTCAAACCGTGAACCAGGGTTGAAACAGTTTGGCAAGGTGCCATGAAGAGATACAATCCGATCGCAAGAAAAGCAGCCTCCTCAGGGGGCCTGAACACTATTGGTAGATATTACCGGACCCTCGCCCCTCTTACGATGGATGAGAATGCACAACAGGGTGTCCCTGCCACCCAAGATACCGATGTTACCGGTTTTGAAGAGGAACTTTGCTACCGGCTTGAAAAGCTCAACCTCAAGGCTGTGTCGACCCAGATATCCCCTATTAAGGGGCCCGACAGCGACAGCAATGCCTCGAAAGATGAATTAAGTGTTGCATCTAACTTCATAGACATTGAAGATGTTGAAGAATGTGTAGCACCACCGAATTCGCCCATCTATGAAGACATGGGCGACCAGGAGGCCACCGAGTCAGAGGCCGTTATTGTACAGCCATCAGGTGTAAGCTCCGGCGCTGTTTCTGCCCCAATGGACCTCTGCGACTCCCAGGATTTCAGAGGAGCCTCTGAGTGTGATGCGAATATGGAGGTTGGTAATGACAGTTTTGTTATTTTTTTTTTTATTTTTATTTTTTTATGTCTGTATACTCTAATGTCATACATTTAACTAATAATGTGTCTTGTGCTTTCTGTTTGAACCCTAGAACGTAGCTGAAGAAAGTGAGCCTCTAGAAGGGTCAACTCCAAAGGTTAACGCCGTAAATTTTTACAGCTTATGCTGTTCCAGACAGTCTGGAAGTGTTACAAGCCAGAACAAAGAGCCTCGTAAGAAATGTGTCTGCACCTACACTAGCCGCGATTTTGAAAAGGAAGCTCCGGGCGTACCCTGGGCCACCATATGGCCAGTTAAAGGTTTTGCAGCGGCCGCTGTGAACGCATGTGTTAAACGGGATTATTATGATCTTTGTTACGGGCATAAAATTAATGCGCCTCAACAGGATGCTCATGAATGTTTATACGATGCATACACACCAAGAATAATTCGCCACATTTGTAGTCGGATAGACCCTCACCGGGTATATAAGTTGTTAAGGGTTGTGTATGGGCTGTCGGCTGTGAAGAAAGGTGTCCACAGTGATATGATTAAGGTCTTGGCTGCGCCTGTCAATGAGATCCGATACGCTGCTGAGCCCTGCTCAAAACTCGACCGCATGCATGGTATGTGTCCCCACTTTGACATAAGTATGTTAGAACGGGTTATAAAAAGACGAATGTGTGACATTTATTATAAAAACAGAAGAATGAAGTCTCTAGCCCCACGAAAGCTGTTTTAGAAAAATAAAATAAATTAATTAATTTAAAAAAAAAAAAAGTAGACCATGAATGTGTTACTTAACGCTCCATACTTACTCACTTTTAGGCGGGGCCTCGGTGAGCCGGTCGGAAGAAGGTTTAATTAAAGAGAATGCCGCTGAAACACATGCGGCATTCTCAGTAATTAAACCTTCAAGGCAATTCTCAGAAGCCGCTGGGGTATTCCCCAGCGACTTCTGAGAACCGCCTCAAACACTGCCAAAACACAAGGGCACCGGGCGGCTTCAGCCGTCCGGAGCCCTACTATCGACTTTTCAGAACGGTTTTCAGAGCCCCTGAGGGACTCTGAAAACCGCGCTGAAAAGTTGATAGTGGGGCTCCCTAGAGCATTCCCGCGCTCTGGGGAGACCTATTTTCAGCATTTCAGAGCGGTTTTCAGAGCCCCTGAGGGACTCTGAAAACCGCGCTGTAAAGTTGAAAATAGGTCTCCCCACAGCATTCCCGAGCTCTGGGGAGACCTATTATTAACATCGCAGCGCGGTTTTCAGAGCCCCTGAGGGACTCTGAAAACCGCGCTGTAAAGTTGAAAATAGGTCTCCCCAGAGTTCGGGAATGCTGTGGGGAGACCTATTTTCAACTTTACAGTGCTGTTTTCAGAGTCCCTCAGGGGCTCTGAAAACCGCTCTGAAATGCTGAAAATAGGTCTCCCCAGAGCGCGGGAATGCTCTAGGGAGCCCCACTATCAACTTTTCAGCGCGGTTTTCAGAGTCCCTCGGGGGCTCTGAAAACCGTTCTGAAAAGTCGATAGTAGGGCTCCGGACGGCTGTAGCCGCCCGGTGCCCTCGTGTTTTGGCAGTGTTTGAGGCGGTTCTCAGAAGTCGCTGGGGAATACCCCAGCGGCTTCTGAGAATTGCCTTGAAGGTTTAATTACTGAGAATGCCGCATGTGTTTCAGCGGCATTCTCTTTAATTAAACCTTCTTCCGACCGGCTCACCGAGGCCCCGCCTAAAAGTGAGTAAGTATGGAGCGTTAAGTAACACATTCATGGTCTACTTTTTTTTTTTTTAAATTAATTAATTTATTTTATTTTTCTAAAACAGCTTTCGTGGGGCTAGAGACTTCATTCTTCTGTTTTTATAATAAATGTCACACATTCGTCTTTTCATAACCCGTTCTAACATACTTATGTCAAAGTGGGGACACATACCATGCATGCGGTCGAGTTTTGAGCAGGGCTCAGCAGCGTATCGGATCTCATTGACAGCCGCAGCCAAGACCTTAATCATATCACTGTGGACACCTTTCTTCACAGCCGACAGCCCATACACAACCCTTAACAACTTATATACCCGGTGAGGGTCTATCCGACTACAAATGTGGCGAATTATTCTTGGTGTGTATGCATCGTATAAACATTCATGAGCATCCTGTTGAGGCGCATTAATTTTATGCCCGTAACAAAGATCATAATAATCCCGTTTAACACATGCGTTCACAGCGGCCGCTGCAAAACCTTTAACTGGCCATATGGTGGCCCAGGGTACGCCCGGAGCTTCCTTTTCAAAATCGCGGCTAGTGTAGGTGCAGACACATTTCTTACGAGGCTCTTTGTTCTGGCTTGTAACACTTCCAGACTGTCTGGAACAGCATAAGCAGTAAAAATTTACGGCGTTAACCTTTGGAGTTGACCCTTCTAGAGGCTCACTTTCTTCAGCTACGTTCTAGGGTTCAAACAGAAAGCACAAGACACATTATTAGTTAAATGTATGACATTAGAGTATACAGACATAAAAAAAAAAAAAAAAAAAAAAAAATAACAAAACTGTCATTACCAACCTCCATATTCGCATCACACTCAGAGGCTCCTCTGAAATCCTGGGAGTCGCAGAGGTCCATTGGGGCAGAAACAGCGCCGGAGCTTACACCTGATGGCTGTACAATAACGGCCTCTGACTCGGTGGCCTCCTGGTCGCCCATGTCTTCATAGATGGGCGAATTCGGTGGTGCTACACATTCTTCAACATCTTCAATGTCTATGAAGTTAGATGCAACACTTAATTCATCTTTCGAGGCATTGCTGTCGCTGTCGGGCCCCTTAATAGGGGATATCTGGGTCGACACAGCCTTGAGGTTGAGCTTTTCAAGCCGGTAGCAAAGTTCCTCTTCAAAACCGGTAACATCGGTATCTTGGGTGGCAGGGACACCCTGTTGTGCATTCTCATCCATCGTAAGAGGGGCGAGGGTCCGGTAATATCTACCAATAGTGTTCAGGCCCCCTGAGGAGGCTGCTTTTCTTGCGATCGGATTGTATCTCTTCATGGCACCTTGCCAAACTGTTTCAACCCTGGTTCACGGTTTGACAGCCGGTTCTAACCAGCTCCTTATATGCAACATTTAAAAAAAAAGGGGGGCTAACACGTGACACCATGAGGGCCCCTAACTGGCACTTGGGCATGAATGTCTGACATGTCCAGACCTGTCCCTCTCAAGCTCTGAAACCACGTGCACATCACTAAGTCATACTTTTTACATATCTCATAGGCCAAAACCCAGGGGCTAGGACCCAGACACAGGGCTAACACGTGACACCATGAGGGCCCAGCCCAATTGACAACCCCATGCACACACGTCACTTCCGGGGAGGGCTTTCAGGGACAACGGAAGTCCCAGCCACCGGATATGACGTCATATCCGGGGCGGGATAACTGTCACTTTTAATATGGTGATTAAAGGTATCCCTTCCTACTACTAATAAAGACTCAACTAGCTAAGGTTAGCCTTATTGTCCTTCGTTTGGCGGGGGTTGTGTGAAAAAGTAGCCTCTTTCTAGCCTTGTTACCCCCACTTTTGGCCTGTTTGTGAGTATATGTCTGGGTGTTTTCACTGTCTCACTGGGATCCTGCTAGCCAGGGACCAGTGCTCATAGTGAAACCCTATGTTGTCAGTATGTTTGTTATGTGTCACTGGGACCCTGCTAGCCAGGTACCCCAGTGCTCATAAGTTTGTGGCCTATATGTATGTGTTCCCTGTGTGATGCCTAACTGTCTTACTGAGGCTCTGCTAACCAGAACCTCAGTGGTTATGCTCTCTCTGCTTTCCAAATTTGTCACTAACAGGCTAGTGACTAAATTTACCAATTCACATTGGCATACTGGTACACCCATATAATTCCCTAGGATATGGTACTGAGGTACCCAGGGTATTGGGTTGGGGTTCCAGGATATCCCTATGGGCTGCAGCATTTCTTTTGCCACCCATAGGGAGCTCTGACAATTCTTACACAGGCCTGCTAGTGCAGCCTGAGTGAAATAACGTCCACGTTATTTCACAGCCATTTACCACTGCACTTAAGTAACTTATAAGTCACCCATATGTCTAACTCTCACCTGGTGAAGGTTGGGTGCAAAGTTACTTAGTGTGTGGGCACCCTGGCACTAGCCAAGGTGCCCCCACATTGTTCAGGGCAAATTCCCTGGACTTTGTGAGTGCGGGGACACCATTACACGTGTGCACTGTACATAGGTCACTTCCTATGTACAGCGTGACAATGGTAACTCCGAACATGGCCATGTAACATGTCTAAGATCATGGAATTGTCCCCCACTGCAATTCTGGCATTGGGGGGACAATTCCATGATCCCCCGGGTCTCTAGCACAGAACCCAGGTACTGCCAAACTGCCTTTCTGGGGTCTCCACTGCAGCTGCTGCTGCTGCCAACCCCTCAGACAGGTTTCTGCCCTCCTGGGGTCCAGGCAGCCCTGGCCCAGGAAGGTACAACAAAGGACTTCCTCCAAGAGAGGGTGTAACACCCTCTCCCTTTGGAAATAGATGTGAAGGCTGGGGAGGAGTAGCCTCCCCCAGCCTCTGGAAATGCTTTGATGGGCACAGATGGTGCCCATCTCTGCATAAGCCAGTCTACACCGGTTCAGGGATCCCCCAGCCCTGCTCTGGTGCGAAACTGGACAAAGGAAAGGGGAGTGACCACTCCCCTGACCTGCACCTCCCAGGGGAGGTGCCCAGAGCTCCTCCAGTGTGTCCCAGACCTCTGCCATCTTGGAAACAGAGGTGTTTGTGGCACACTGGACTGTTCTGAGTGGCCAGTGCCAGCAGGTGACGTCAGAGGCTCCTTCTGATAGGCTCTTACCTCTCGAATGCAAGAGCTCACCAGAGTTCCTCTACATCTCCCTCTTCACCTTCTGCCAAAGGATCGACCGCTGACTGCTCAGGACGCCTGCAAAACCGCAACAAAGTAGCAAGACGACTACTAGCAACCTTGTATCGCTTCATCCTGCCGGCTTTCTCGACTGTTTCCAGGTGGTGCATGCTCTGGGGGCAGCCTGCCTCCTCTCTGCACCAGGAGATCTGAAGAAATCTCCTGTGGGTCAACGGAATCTTCCCCCTGGAACTGCAGGCAACAAAAGACTGCATCACCGGTCCTCTGGGTACCCTCTCAGCACGACGAGCGTGGTCCCTGGAACTCAGCAACTCTGTCCAAGTGACTTCCATAGTCCAGTGACTCTTCAGTCCAAGTTTGGTGGAGGTAAGTCCTTGCCTCCCCATGCTAGACTGCATTGTTGGGTACTGCGTGATTTGCAGCTGCTCCGGCTCCTGTGCATTCTTCCAGGATTTCCTTTGTGCACAGCCAAGCCTGGGTCCTCGACACTCTAACCTGCAGTGCAAAACCTTCTGAGTTGTCCTCCGGCGTCATGAGACTCCCTTTTGTGACTTCGCATGGACCCTGGTTCACTCTTTTCCAAGTGCCTGTTCAGGTACTTCTGTGGGTGCTGCCTGCTTCTGTGAGGGCTCCCTGACTTGCTGGGCGCCCCCTCTGGCTCCTGCTCCAAGTGGCGACATCCTGGTCCCTCCTGGGCCACAGCAGCACCCAAAAACCCTAACTGAGACCCTTGCAGCTAGCAAGGCTTGTTTGCAGTGTTTCTGCGTGGGAATACCTCTGCAAGCTTCTTCGCGACGTGGGATATCCATCCTCCAAAGGGGAAGTTCCTAGTCCTCTTCGTTCTTGCAGAAAACCAAGCTTCTTCCAACAGGTGGCAGCTTCCTTGCACCCTCAGCTGGCATTTCTTGGGCTCCTGCCCACTCTCTACACTGTCGCAACTCTTGGACTTGGTCCCCTGGTCTTACAGGTACTCAGGTCCAGAAATCCACTGTTGTTGCAATGCTGGTGTTTGTTCTTCCTGCAGAATCCCCCTATCACGACTTCTGTGCTCTCTGAGGGTTGTAGGTGCACTTTACACCTTCAGGGTCTTGGGTGGGCTATTTTTCTAACCCTCACTGTTCTGTTACAGTCCCAGTGACCCTCTACAAGCTCACATAGGTTTGGGGTCCATTCGTGGTTCGCATTCTACTTTTGGGGTATATGGTTTGTGTTGCCCCTATACATATGTGCTCCTATTGCAATCTACTGTAACTTTACATTGCTTGCATTACTTCCTTTTGCTATTATCTGCATAATTTTGGTTTGTGTACATATATCTTGTGTATATTTCTTATCCTCATACTGAGGGTACTCACTGAGATACTTTTGGCATATTGTCATAAAAATAAAGTACCTTTATTTTTAGTATATCTGTGTATTGTGTTTTCTTATGATATTGTGCATATGACACCAGTGGTATAGTAAGAGCTTTACATGTCTCCTAGTTCAGCCTAAGCTGCTTTGCCATAGCTACCTTCTATCAGCCTAAGCTGCTAGAAACAACTCTTCTACTCTAATAAGGGATAACTGGATCTGGCACAAGGTGTAAGTACCTCTGGTACCCACTACAAGCCAGGCCAGCCTCCTAGAACAGCTCATCCTCTCCCTTTCCAAAGACACCACCAAAATCAACATCCACAACTGAATGATAGACAACACCAATGGTTGAAGGACAACTGGACAAGAAAGATATACTGATATTCAGAAACAAATGCTCCCCAAGGGATGCACCCTGAAGGCCCTTGAAACTCGGACCTCCTCCCACCCCCAATGACCACCCTAGGAACATAGGCATCATTCTAGACAGCAAACTAATCTTTATGATTCAGGAAAAATCTTTACTTTCTTCCTGTTCCTTCATCCTCCGCATGCTGCGTAAGGTATTCAAATGCTTACCCCAAAGCTCGGGACTCACTATCACCCAGGCCCTCATCTCCAGCCGACTGGACTATGGCAGCACTCTATACACAGGGATCGCAGCTCACCTCCTCTGATGACTACAGGCCATAAAGAACACCATAGCAAGACCCCTTCAGGATCTCCCTAAACAAACCCACATCATCCCTTTCCTCAGGGAACTCCAATGCCTCCCTGTACAGAAAAGATGAAAGTTCAAACTCCTGACCCACGCACACAGGGCCTTACACAACTGCACACCCGCTTACTTGAACCACTGCCTGAACTTCCGCCAGCCCACCAGATATGATCCACTCTCCTTATCTTTATCTAACCCTCATCCCCCCACATCCGATGTGGCAGATGCAGAGGTCACTCCTTCTGGTACACAGTGGCAAATACATGGAACAAGCTATCCTTTCACCTGAATTCCCAGAAGGCCTGGATATTCGGCTAATCAAATTGACCTTGCAAGCACGTGGATACCCTAATGGATGACAAGAAGTTAGCTACAAATGTACTGATTGATTGATTTGCTGAGTGCAATTTGACATGTACATAAGATTATCCTTGAGCTAACTATTGTACTTGTTTACTTGCAGTTTGCAAATCCAATTTATTTTGAGCATCCAATTTTTTTATTTTTATTTAGAATAGGCTGATGAATGAGTCCAAAGCAAGCCTTTCTCCCTCCATGCATTCTAACAAAAGGATTTATTTCCTTTGAAATGCTTACTGTATCAAATAGTTAAGATTCCGTTTTACCTTCAGTACCAGGGAACAATGAAAGTCTACAAATATTTCTAAGAATTAGTAGAGGCATAGAAAAAAGTTTCTTTTTTTTTACAAAAAGACAAATATTCTTAAAAAATAATTACTAAATTATTCTACAATGTCTACCCAAATGGGACACAATGGATTACCTTTGTCTGATAACCCATGATTATTTCAAAGTAAATGCATCTAAATGCATTATGATGGGTTCAGAAATCAGGCAATTTGACTCCTCCCTCAAGTTTAGCTAATTACCCAATTTTAGTTTTGAAATATTTATGCATTTCTTTTCTATTTCTCAAAGGAGAAGGAGGTTTTTCATTTTGTTAGAGAAGGAAACTGGAGTACTCGTAGGTATCATATATAAGGTACACAAAATAATAAGGAACCAACTTTTTATCAAGTTTAAATAATCCTACCACTACAAATACAAGAGATTCGATCTTGTAATTAGATTTTGTAGTTTCTTTACAACTTCTTTCAAATCAATTTAATCATGTATTTTGTCATATTTGAAAAGCAAATCCACAAAAATGTAATGCTGGGTGCATTCCAAGTAAATTTAGAGTTATCAAACATTTGTTTTAAACAAAATGTATTTTGTGAAAATATTTCAGATTCCTCGGAATGAAATGTATATCCTGAAACTATCCTTCTATCCTTTGTATCATTCCTCAAAGAAGACAGGCCAAGATTTTCAGGATTTTAACTTTATGAAACTATATAATCAACATGCACAGACATTTTCACTTCTCTATCACCATAAAAGACTTCTCAATTAATGATTTGACTTATTTTAGAAGGAGATGATTCCAAAGTAAGGATGAATAAGAGGTGTGAAAGGGGCCAGCTCTCTCCTGCAATTTCTAAGACAAATAGGCACTTTAGATGAGGAATATACCAATTATTTCAAATTATCAATTTTTGGCCCAAAATCAAACCATACCAAGGTTTGAAACATTGAAGTATATTCTATTCTGTCAAAAGCTTTCTCAACATCAATGGTTACAGCAGCTAATACACTTTTATAATTGATAGATTTGCCTACTCCATTAAGAACGAATCTGTTCATGCAAGGATAACCTGCCCTTCAGAAAGTAAGACTGTTCATGTCAAAGTAATTTAGGCAAAAATGGTTCTAAGTGCAAATCAGTACATTTTGTAAATATTTTATTATTAATGTGTATTTATAAAATGTGTCTATAGTTTTTCCATAATTTAGGCTCACTCTCTTCTTTGGGAATAAGGAAATTCTTGCATCTTGAAATGAACCTTTAATGATTTGGTATCTTTTTTTTAGGAATATGTGAACAAAATCTTTAAGAAAATGATCTGGACAGGGGCTTTAGCTCTTTTTATTAAATTAACTGATTTAATTATTCCATCAAGAGAAAAATCTTTCTCTAGAAAAGATAGGTTGATATTTTTTAATGAAGAATAATGCAGTACAGTTTGATCTTTAGAAGTAACTTCAGGGGTATAATTGTTTTAATAATCTACTGCTATGCCAAGGATTTAAGAATATTAAAACATATGTTTATTGAAAATAGAGTTTGAACTTTATCTTTAAGAAGTTGGTCAAAAGTTCACCTGTCCTATTTTGACCTCCATGGTGTGTTGGACAAACTTTAAACAAGAAAAAAGATAGATCTTCTGTATAATTCTTATTAACCTGAAATTTAGCTGTCCTTAACTCATCAAGACATTCTTTAAAACTGGAAGAATAGTACAAATGTTTGAATTTTATAATGTTTAAATGAACCCCAAACTAGTTGTAGTGATCTATCTTTGAATATATTTATATTAAAGAGTTATTCAGCAAAGTTGTCAATGTGTGAGCAAATGAATAGTCATGAATAGTCACTTAATAATGGATTGTCAAGCCTCCTTCTTGTGCTCTCTCCTTTAATTTGGAAACAATCTAAATCAACACTGTAGCATAATCTGATAATAAAATCAAACCATTCTTACGCTGAATAATTGCTGATTTTCATACTTAAGAATATCTAACCAATATTAGATTATGAATTGTGCACAGGGGAACACAATGTGTTTTTGTTCCACGGTTACTGAGTCTCCAAGCATCAAAATGGTGATCTTTTAGCAACAGCAATTTTTATTTACTTCTGCATTCTATTTGGAATATATCTTACTTTGGAAAAACTATCTATAAAAGAGGTCTAAAACTTTGGCCCAATCCCTACCAAAAATAAATATTTCTCTGACGATTCCATTAGTTGATTTGTAAGACTATATTACAAATTAATTTTTATTAGAGTCAGGCCTCATATATTAAGCAAGGGTGTAGGAAATTTGCCAATGATCATTTTCACAACTACTGACCTCCCTTCATTGTCTCTTTCCTTGAGAAATAATTTTAATATCAAAATTCCTATCACAGAGGAATATTGTACCATTTTTCTTCTTATAAGCAGGAGTTTCAAAACTATTACCAGCTCAACATTTTTCAGTTTCAGAACTCCATCCATAGATAAATGTGTCTCTAGAAATAAAAACTTCTTTAGCTTTAATTGATATACAAGAGTACCCTGTGTACGTTTATAGGAACACCAAGCACTTTAACATTAATTACATTATTCTAAATTCTATAATGAGTCAGCATCATAAATAGAAAAGGTCTACACATATAGCATGTCCATCTATGTAAAGGTTGGTATGTAAAAGACAAATACGTGTATGTATGTTATTCAACAATTAACAAAAACAAAAAAAGATAAAAGCAAGGAAAGGAGTGAAAGCTTAGAGTGAAACCTGACCAAAATAAGATAATATCACTTCAAACAACAAATGCTAAGGGTCATATCTATAATGAGCACTAAGAATTTAGGGTGGTGAGGTCATATGGCGAAGACAACACATCTTCACTCTGGGTGAACCATGGGATCAATACAGTAAGGACACTAAGGAACAGTAACAAACTTAATATTACAAATTATAAAGAAAGTAAATAAAAATAGCATAATTGTATTCAGAAACAACCCATCATAAAGATGAAAACATCCTATAAAAGACTGAGAGAATAAAGTCATAAAATAAATTAAACTTTGGAAGATCAAAATGTTTTCATGTCTTTCCACTTAAAATCTGTCAAACATAATTGTACATTTGAGAGATCTTTAAAAGTAATTGTTTTGTTCTGGTAGGTCACCCTTAAAAGGCAGGGATATAGTAAGCCAAATCTTACATTCAATACACCACAGCAGGATGCACCGCACAAACTTCTTTTGTCATTCTTCAATGGACCTCCCTATATCCAGTGGGACAAATGTTGTATTGTCTTATTTTTAACTAAGTCAATACAGCCTAAGAATAAAATTAGGGCACCTGTAGGCTTTATAGATTATTGTTGCATCTCTCGATTTATGACCTATTCTGTGTGATCAAGAATTTGAGTTTGAACAATTGGAAAAATGACATAGGATCATTTTCTTCTATGTCTTCTGGCAGACCATATTTACTGAGATTATTTCTCCTTTTTCAATTAGTGAGATCTTTGATGCGGCATTAAGAAAATACATTTCTACTTGCAGAGAATCAGTCTTATTGTAGGTAAGTGGTTGTTTTGTATGGTCACCCCCTCACCTTTTGCCCCAATGCTATTGGTTATGGCTCAGATTGCACATTGGAGTCTGCTAACCCAGTCCCAGTGCCAGTGCTCTCTCCCTAAATTTGATATGTGTAAATTGGTATCCCCAATTGGCAAGGACTTTAACCCCCTTATAAATCCATAGCATAGGGTACCGGTAGTATGCAGGGCATGGCTGTTGAAGGGCTCACCCGAGCCTGAAGCACAAACTGTGCCACCCTGAGTGACCCAAGTAAACAGATGTAAGCAAGCATGCCATTGCAGACTACTCAAACTCGACATTTCCCACACCATGTGTGGCAAGTTCAAGGTATTACTTTTATTATATGTCAGTCATCCCTAAAGTAGGCCTCATGAGCCCAGGAGGTTTGCTGCATTATGTTAGAAGTGTGGACATATGAGTACAAGCATTTATGTCCCTATGGTAGCCTTGTCAATAAAGACTACTATAAGCAGTGAGCAGTACATAGGATAACATGGATTGACATCCAGGCACTTCTGAAAATGCCAACTCCATTATAGTCCCACTGAAGTATGTCATGTTTGGTATCAAACAACTTGTCTCAGTAAACCTGACTTGAATCAGGAGCCAGATCTCATGTGACATACACCCAGGTAGCTACCGTAGAGGTTATCCATCTGGTTGCCCCAGCATTTCCTGTGCCCTGGCTGACAACTCACAGCTGCTGCCATCAAGACAGGATTTTGACCCCATGCAAGGAGGTGTGAACACTCCCGGGAGTCAGAAACAAAGGCCTGCCTTGGTAGGAGGTATCACCTCCCTTCATGGCAGGAAGGCTAGTGAAGTGACACATCAAGGGGGTGAGCTTCAAAATGCACACTGCCTCTGACAAGCAACTAGGCTGTTCCCAGAGGAGGACAAAGCCATCCTCCTGCCCCATGGGTTAGAGGTAAATGGTCTATTGACTTTTGGGAAATGTGGTCCTGACCTCCAGCAAGTTTCAGTCGACCTACACTTTACCCCGTACTCCAGTATATTGAAGTACCAAGGCGCTGTGTTTGATGCTGCCAAGGTTTTGTTGATGGCATGTCCAGCTACTGACCCCTTTGTTCAACAATGCGACTCAAGGGAACACTTTGCAACTTCAACCACCCACCTCAGTGACTCCATTGTCAAGTTTTTGAATCCTCACCATTACAGTCGTAGAGCCAGCATATGCGCTCCAGTTCAGCACCAAGGATATCCAAGGACACCTCTGCAACTGAGACACTTGAAATGGGTAGAGTTGTTCTGCCTGGTGAATCCTGGTCTTGGGTCCTACACAAGGGACCGCCAGGTTCATAATGACGGCCTATGTGTAAAGTATTTGGGCAGCACTTCAAAAAGTAACACATTGAAAACACACACCACAAAAGGATCCCACACCAGGTTAGGAAAATAGAGTCATTTTTAATAACTAAAACAAGACCAAAATGCCAAAACTCCAGTACGTAGGACTGGAGATATTCAACTTTAAAAATGTCAGCAAAAATAGCACCAAAAGCCACAAACTGCCAACTGTGAATAGCTAGTTGCACCGGACTGAGACAAAGTAAAAACTTCAGGCTGACTGCAATGGAGCTGGCCACAGAGACCCAGTTAGGCCAGCTGAATAAAGCAAGGGCCTGCGCTGAGGATGTGTTGTGCAGCAGCAGTTCTGATGAGACGATGGGCAGCAATGAGATGCAGGTCTTTGCACTGGAGACGATCCACACAGCAGTGGCAATGCACCTCTTTTGCTCTGGGTTGCTCCGCACAGCAGAGAAGATGCTTTGGTTCTGCTTGCTCCACATAGGCTGACAGGGCACCAAAGGCCCACTTCCAAGGGTCCAGGACTGAGGAGGCACAACTTGTGAAGGTAGAATCACAAATGGAAGCATCCAGGTGCTGGGGACAAGATTGTTGGAGCCTTCTGTCCCAAGGCTCAAGTCAGGAGGCCAGACTACTACCCCTTGGAGTCATTCTGATGGTCCTGGGTTCAACAGGTGCAGGTTAATTCATTCTCATGCAAGTAGAAGGGCCAGCAGCAGGTCAGCTAAGCAGGTTAGGAGTCCTTCATAGCAGCAGATCAGCAGAGTGGCAGTCCTTTCAGCAGCACAGAAGTCCTTCTTTCTGACTGAAGTCCAATATTTATACCTTGTGTCCTTTCTCTGGAAACTGGGAGAAACCTCTAGAAATTATCTTTGAAGCGCACAGGCTTCCTGACTTCCCTGCCATGGTTCCAGACTAACTACAGCCTATTCAAGTGAAAGTAGGGCTGCCCCCAGTCCCACACTCCCATCCTGCCATTGTGGGCAGAATTGTACCCATTATAAGGATATCATGGTGGAATAAATTTCGCCAGTGAATGCTTCACTATATATAGAAGATCCTAAAGAAATCAAGATTTTTTCTGGCCCTAAAGTCATCTCTAAATAAGGCTCTTAGCATGTTTTTGGGTACATTTGAAATGCACAGGTGTACTATTCCGAGGGTTTGTGAACTTCGAATATATTTCAAAATGCTAAGTGATCCTGTTCCTACTAAGTAAACGTCGCTCCTTGTTACCATGCAAATTGATGTATTCAGCAGGTGTAAAACTACTAAGAGGGTTAATATGAGTGTTCGGACAGCTCTGGTTCACATGTCACATATATTGCACAAAATGCGGTATAAAAATATACGTTCGTTTCAAGAGCAGCCAAGACGGAACAAGTGAATGCTGGCAGAATGCTCAAAGTTCAAATTTTAAAAAAATACAAACACAAGTAAATAAGCATTTCTCCTTTATGAATGATACGCCATACTAACATAACATGCATTTAATCTCGACAGTCTAAACGAGAACGTTTTTTTTATTTCAGTTGTACCTCGCGTTAGAAGCGCTGCCCTGCTGATTCAAATAATAGCCCTCATACATCACACTCTGTGAATTTGTTCAGTAGTGACAGGACTAAATAGAAGCTGTGTGAATGAGACTACCCTGATATTTATTCCCAGCAGCTTTTTTATATGACTTCTCAATGTCAAATATTTTTTGCACCATGAATAAGAAAACGATTTTAACATTTACTTCGCAGCGTAGACATGAAACCTGAAAAAGAATGTGAAGTCTTCTTGTATGGCTCTAACTCAAATACGGAGAAACAGCAAGAACCGAAACGGGACTGCAAGAAAGATTGGGTAAATATCTCGGATTACTCTCAACTGTGACAATAATGTGTTTTCCATAAAGGAATCCTTTGTTTTTCCTTCCCAGAAACGACATGACAGCCAAAGGCATATTTTGGTTAGATAGTTTATCTCAAGGTCACCAGATGACTTTCACTAAAACGAAACATTTCAAGCCCATGAAAGCACATTTATACTTCCTCAGGCAATTTGGGACTTGACGATATTCACCATATTGGTGTAGAGGCGAAACTCCCTTTTTCCTTGCCTTAACCACCATGTGCTGAACAACGCATATACGTTGTTAAGGCAGAGAAAGAGGGAGAGTGCATTGGTAGAGGTTTCGGTCAGGTAAGTGGGGCTAGGGCAGGGTTGGGGTTAAGTTTTTAGGGGTAGGGGCTTGGGGTAGTTTGGTTTTTAGGGGTGTGGGTCGGGGGAGGTAAGTGGGGCTGGGGCAGGGTTGGGGGTAGTTTTTAGGAGTGTGGTGGTTTGGTTTTTAGGGGATGTGGTGTAGGGTAGTTTGGTTTTTAGGGGTGGGAGGTCGAGGTAGGTAAGTGGGGCTGGGGCAGGGTTGGGGGTAGGTTTTTTATGGGTGGGGGTCAGGGTAGTTTGCCTTTTAGGGGCGGTGGTTGGGGTAGTTTGGTTTTTATGGGTGGGGGTTGGGGTAATTTTGTTTTTTAGGGGCGGGTGGGGGTCAGGGTAGTTTTGTTTTTAGGGGTGGGTTAGTTTAATTTTGAGGTGGGATGGTCAGGGTAGTTTTGATTTTAGGGGTGGGGTGAGGGGTTCGGGTAGATAAGTGGGGCTGGGTTGGGGTAGTTTTTAGGAGTGGGGGGTCAGGGTAGTTTGGTTTTTAGGGGTGCAGGTTGGGGTAATTTAGTTTTTAGGGGTGGGGTGGGGTAGTTTTTATATTTAGGGGTGGGTGGGGATCGGTTGTTTTTAGGGCGGCTGGGGGGGTCGGGGAAGGTTTTAGGCCTCTGAGTGGGTGGGGGGTATCAAGTTAGTTTTCTTTTAAGGGGTGGGGCGGGAGGTCGGGGTAGTTTTGCTTTTAGGGGCAGAGGAGCGGCGTACTTTGGTTTTTAGGGCGGGGTGGGGAGGGGAGGTGATGTAGTTTTGTTTTTAGGGGCGGGGTGGGGGAATTGGGGTAGTTTTGTTTTTAGGGGTGGGGGTTGGGGTAATTATGTTTTTAGGGTCAGGTATGGGGGTGGGGTAGCTTTGTTTTTAGTGGCAGGGTGGGGAGTGTTGTAGTTTTGTTTTTAGGGGCAGTGTAGGGATGCGGGTAGTTTTGTTTTTAGGGGCGGGGCTGGGAGTTTGTTGTTTTAAGGGTGGGTGTGGGGTCGGAAGGTTTTAGGGCTCAGGGTGGGTGGGGGTATTGGGGTAGTTTTGATTTTAGGGGCGGGGTGGGGTAGTTTTGTTTTTAGCGGTCGGGGTAGTTTGGTTTTTAGGGTGGGGGTCAGTTTAGTTTTGTTCTCAGGTGCAGGGTTGGGGGTCGTTTTGATTTTAGGGGACATTGGGGTAGTTCTGATTTTAGGGCGGGTGGGAGGGTTGATTGTTTTTAGGGCTGGTAGGGAGTCAGGGAAGGCTTTAGGGCTCAGGGTGAGTGGGGGGTGTTGGAGTACTTTGGTTTTTAGGGGTGGGGGTCGGGTAGTAGTGTTTTTAGGGTGGGGTGGGAGGTCGGGGTAGTAGTGTTTTTAGGGCAGGTGGGGTCGGGTTAGTTATGTTTTAGGGTGGGTGGTGGGGTGGCATGCTAGAACCACGCATGTTGTTCCCACACATGCCTTTACTAGGCATGCTTTTACAACAAAAAATCATTGTAAAGGCATGCGTGGTAAAGGCATGCGTGGAGACAATGCAGTTATTGTTCCGACGGCATTGTCCAGGCATGCGTGGTTGGCGCATGTGTTGTTCCATCATTCAATCATGTAGAGTATTATCTCTCTTAAGAAAACAGAATCCATGTATGTATTAACATTGAATGTATATAGGCACAATGGAATTTTGGTAGCCCAGATAGGTGGAAGATTGGCAATAATGGTGGCCATGTGCTCTAACATTTCAAAGTTTGTTTTTCTGCTTCTCCCAGTTTTATTAATAGTATTCTAAATATGGAATGTTCTTTTAGCATTATAGCCCTTCACCCTCGAGCTATACCAGTTACTAATGGCCCTCTCCCTCGTCACAGGCCTGTGGTGTTGACCAATAACTTAGAAAGATGGCCTTTAATAGCCGGTATAGAGCAGCGTGTCATGACAGTATATCACTTTATAATTTAATGTTCTAAAGACAGAACATAAAACGCAGCCTTGAGGAAAGCCACTGTGATGCACAATGTTAATTGTAAATGTATGTGAGCTCATAGTGACGACAGACATGTACATAGTACAGGCTATTGTTATTAAAAGAAAACATCAAGGAATTCGATTATACAGTTGCAGTGTGTTTTTTTCAGAGATTCCCTCCTCCCCAACGCCTCTGTAATTGCAGGTGCTCTGATTATAAAAAGTACATCACATGGTGCGAATCATAACTTAATTTAATGAGGCTTGTTTTTTTTCAAAATCCGTTATTATATTTTATAGCAGAACAATAAAGGGAACTAATGCATAAGTATACGAGGCAGTTATGAATTTATTAAGACTTATCCCATGTCTGTCCTACACAATTGATGCTGATAGTCGTACAGGCATTCCATTAGGTCAGGATCATTTAAGTAGAAGTTCACTGGATACCAAACTATAAAAAATCATAGTAATAATAATAATAATAACAGCAATATTAAAAATAAAAAAATACTTAGAACACGATAATGCATGATAAAAATTCAATAATTCACAGAAGCCGAAATTTGCACTGGTTGGGATGGTGTAATAGAGATCCGGAGCGCTTAATGTAGTGTGTATGAATACTACCACTAGAACTACTAATGTGAGCTCCTTAAGCTATGATGTACAGGAGTGGGAGTTATTCACAGGGGTTCTGTTGGCCAAAAATGTGTCTATGGTGGACCAAATTGATCTCGATTTTGCTTTCCAGCTGGTAATCTGCAGTGAGATATTGTCACCCCTCCTGCTGAAGGAAGTCCAGTTCCTCCAGATTGTTGATGTAAGAGTAGCTGTATTTTTCCAGTTATTAACAATGAGTTTGCACGTTAGTGTGAGTAAAAGATCTAGTAAAATAACCATCATCCTCATTTTTCAAGTGTAGATTCAGGAGACCCGTTAGTAAGAACAGGAATTCTTTCACGGGGTGAATTCGATAGAGGGTCCTGATGAACTTAAAGATGACTTTCCAGAATTTTTATAAGCTTGGGCAATAAAGAATCATATGTGGCAGGTCACCAACACCTTGCTTGCAGTTCCAACAAGTGCTTGTTTTTCTAAGTTTCAGTTTGTGTAGATGGGATGAGGTCCAAAATAATCTATGAATTAACAAGAAATTAGTTTGGGCCAGGACTGTAGTTACCTTGTGCAAAAAGGGAGAGTATAGGATTTCAGTCAAGGACATGGTACTCTAAGTTGGCAGGCCCTCCCTTTCCCATTTATCATGTGTGCCTTTTAAGAGTTTAGAGGAAGATGGCCTAAAGTATCTATGTATTTTGGGGACTTTATGTCATGCTCTAGTTAGGGTGAGAGGGAAAAGAGGCAGTGACAGGATTTTATCTGCGTAGGTTAGTTTACAAATGTGGCCTTACCTTTCAGGAAGGTTTAAAAAGCCAAGGAATATGTTTCTTGTAGATTACCAAAGATTAAGGGGACATCCTAATTAGTTAATAGTAAAAGTTCCTCAAGATGCCCAGTCTTTCAATCGGATATAGTGGTCTTCCAGTTTGATCCTAGGAACATTCCATAAGGAAGCTAGATTAAAGGTATGTATTTGGTTATCTAGGAGACAGTCAATTTGTAGTACGGTCTTTATCGTAGCACTTTGAGTGTAGCAGGTTCACTTTCCCCATCGAAATAAATTAGATAAGGTTCCTGCAGGGAGTAATAGTAGTGTTGATTTCCAGCCATACTGGTGCATAGTTCTCTCTCTGGATTAACCAGAGGATGACTTGCTTGAAAAGGAAGGAAGTTTGGTAATTTTTAAAATTAGGTGGGTTCACTCCATCCAGGGTTTCCAGCAATCTTAATTTTTTTAAAGAGAGTCTCAGATTGTTGTCTTATCAAAAGAATTTATTGATGAGACTGTCTATTTTCCTTAAAAAATCATTAGAGAGTGTGAGTGGAAACATGCTGATTAAATAATTTTCATTGTCTCTATCTTTCCCCACCATGGTAGAAATGTAGGTGACTAGCCATCTAACAAGTTAGTGACTTTCTTGAGGGTTAATGCTTTGTATGTCTGAGCGAGTTGATAATATTGTTGCAGAATTCTAGTCCAAGGTATTTAATGTGGTGTGGTTGCCAGGCTCATCCCGTGTACCACAATAATTATTTGCAGCCTATGGTTTTTAATAGAACAACCTCAGACTTATTTCTGTTGTGTAGCATAACATTTTGGAAATTTTAGATACTCCTTATTTTACAGTTAACGTTTTCAAATTTGATACATATTATGGTTTCATTATATCTTATGTTAAACAAAAAAATTTCAAGTGCAAGGGGTAAAAGTGAAGGGGACAGAGGACAGCCTTGTTGGGTAAATTTTACAATCAATGTTGATCTGGGATATTGGTCTGTAATTTTTAATCAGTACTGAGTCTTTTCCTCATTGGAGTATGATGGTGATTATGGCTTCAGTAGGGATGCCAGAGATTATTCCTGAGTGATCAACTTGGGTGCATAATTGAAGCAGGGGCTGCAGAGTGATTCACTGAATTTTTTATAAACTAGTGCTGTGAAGCCATATCGGCCTGGGACTTTACCAATTTTGAGAGATTTAGTGGCTTTATAATTTCTTAGGGGGTAAGAGGTGAGTTCATTGTATGATCCTCTTCTTCGTTAAATTAGCGGAGGGATGGGTTATTCAAGTATTTTTCACACTCGCTCTCTGTAATTACCTCATTTGGGAAATAGAGGGTCTCATAATATTCTTTAAAGGTCTCTGTAATCTTTATTCAGATTTGTTTGTATTTGACTATTCCCATCTTTGATTGCCATGATACAGTTATTTTAATGCTTGTATTTTGGGTAGACTGCCAGCATTGTTCCTGTCCTATTGGCTCACATAGTGTTAGACTATTTTGTTCATCAATCCAAATCCCTGCTTGCATGCTTAGTATTTGGTTATATTCACATGTTTCAAGAGTGAGAGAAGTGAGGCAGGAATGGGCTTTAGAGCGTATAAGGACATGTACTACATTTGTAATCTATTTTTCCAGGCTTAGCAGGCTTGAATTAGCCTCTTTGTTAATTTCTGACCTTATCTGTATAAGTGTGCCCTTGATTGGCCTTAAGTGCCTCCCATCTGGTTAGAGGAGAGCAATCAAGTTTAGAGTTTTCAAAGAGGAAATTTTTTAATGCAGTTTCCACTTGTTTGATATGTTTGGGGGACAACAGGGTTTCATCATGTAATTTCCAGAAGACGTTTTTGTTTCTAGTTTCAAATCCTGACAGTGATAGGGTTATGCATGAATGATTAGAGACCACTCTTAGTTTGATTGTTGTTTGGTCAATGTTAAGGGAGCAATCCCCTGGGTTCATAATAGAATCAATTCAAGAGCAAGCTGAGTGGGGGATGAGAAGAACATATAGGTGGTCATTACGACCCTGGCGGATTACTTCCGCCAGGGCCGCGGGACGCGGTGGCACCGCCGACAGGCCGGCGGTGCCCCGCGGGGCATTCTGACCGCGGCGGCTTAGCCGCGGTCAGAGAAGGGAAACCGGCGGTCTCCCGCCGGTTTCCCGCTGCCCCCAAGGAATCCTCCAAGCCGGCGCAGCTTGCTGCGCCGGCTTGGGGATTCCGACTCCCCCTCCCGCCATCCAGTTCCTGGCGGTTCTCCCGCCGGGAACCGGATGGTGGGAGGGGGAGTCGCGGGGCCCCTGGGGGCCCCTGCAGTGCCCATGCCAACGGCATGGGCACTGCAGGGGCCCCCGTAAGAGGGCCCCAAAATGTATTTCACTGTCTGCATAGCAGACAGTGAAATACGCGACGGGTGCAGTAGCACCCGTCGCACCTTCCCACTCCGCCGGCTCGATTACGAGCCGGCTTCATGGTGGGAAGGTCGTTTTCCCCTGGGCTGGCGGGCGGCCTTTCGTCGGCCGCCCGCCAGCCCAGGGGAAAAATGGAATACCCTCCGCGGTCTCTGGACCGCGGTGCGGTATTCCTGACGCGCAACATTGACGGGCGGCCTCCGCCGCCCGTCAATGTTGGAATGAGGGCCATAGTCTCTTTCTGCAGGGTGTTGAAATCTCCATACTTCCTTTGGGTTAAGTTTATTGCGGAGTTGTTTTAGGTGTTTGTGTGATTTAGGGGAGCAGTATTGGCATGTGGAAACCCTGACAAAAATGGGGGCTAGTGGTAGGTTAATGTCCCCAGCTAAGAGGAGAAGTGACCTGCTAGGAATGGCGAGAAGATTTTGTGTGCGTGTGGTCCAGAATTCTTGATCACATGAATTTGGTACATATACATTGACTACATAGAAAAATAGTCCACTTTTAGACATTTTGGAAATGATCCACCTGTTTTCTGCATCTGCTTTGAATGAGAGCCTATCAAATTTGGAGGCGTGGGAGATTCAAGTTACTACCACATTTTTACCCCCAGGGGAGCAAGCAACCTCCTCAAAGCCATAGTGTCTAGAGAAAGTGTGACCTCTCGATTAAGTTTGCATTCCTGTAGTAGGACGATATCACAGTGTAGTTTACAACTATAATCTACTATTTTCTTTCTCTTGATTGGGTGATTTAGGCCCTTGGTGTTTAGTGTGATCACTTTTAGTGACAAGGAGTTATGTGCCATTGTGTAACATTAATATCTGTAAGACATCCCTGAGATGCAAATGTATTATATACCATGTCAGAAAACCTTGAACGGTGAGAACAATGGTAGGGCTGTGCCTGTCACGGGAGGCAAGCTAGTGGGTTCTAATCTTTCGGTGTGTAATTGCATACTTCTTGTAGTCTGACCTGGTGTGAGCTCCAGAATATTTACTTACAACTAGTGCAATTGTGGCCGCAAGGTGAATGATAAAGTAATACATAAAAAGCATAAAAACAGGCACTAAAATAATGAAAAATAATTCTAAGACCACCAAACCTGAGGACTGTAAACTACATACTCATCTCTACATAGGGACAACAATTCATAATGGTTTGTATGTCAGACATATCGTCCAACATAAATATACTGTGTTGAATATACTTTACAAGAATATCACCCCATTGGGTGTAGAATTTGATAAATAACTCCAAATAGGCAACATTTTTGAGCTGTAATTAGATTACAATATTTATTTTCATGATTGGTGACTGCTGAAGCCTGGGTGGGGTGTGTGTTTGCACACCACTATTGGACCATTATTGGAGCTTGCTGAGTGACCACCACAGCCACCTGTAGTGCAACCGTGGAGTCATGCATGCAGCAGCACTGAAATAATGAGACTGATTCACAAACTGTATTTTGTTGTGGGCAAAGTAGCACTACAGTAGTACTACTCACGTACCACAGTATGCAATCACAAACAAATGACCAAAGACCACTGCCTGGGCCTCTTCTCTCTTTTCTGTGTAGAGATCTCCACATTGGTGTCAGAGAGATCCTCACATATAGATTAACCAACGAGTAGTAAATGTGGGAGTAACCAGGAGAACTGGGAATAATTACTACAAATTGGAGAGGTTTAGGGAGAGTTAAGGAGTGGATTGGCAGTGACTTGCTAATGCAAAAAACACACCCATAAAGGAGTAAGGTAATTGCAATTCACAAAATACACTTCTAAAGTTACTACAGCCCACATGGTGTCAAACAAGTATAAATGAACTGCAGCCCCACCTTGCAGTAAGTCAAGCACCACATGGTACTGCAATACACTCCCTTTGAGAATTTAAATACCACTCAATTGAGGGAGACTCCATCCCCTCATTGAAGGGGGTGGAGGAATGTAATTTTACACCTACGTGCAAATCTCCACTTGGAAATAGTGAATAGCAAAAGACTGGAAAGTTACACCATGGTGTATGAGTAAATATACACATGGTAAATATACATATGTATGTTTACCTTTGTGAGCTGGGCCTCCAGTGTTCACACATTGTGCTTTAGAATAGTGCATAGCAACAGGCAGAATAGTGTTAACTTGTCCCCACTTTATCTATCATGATTTCAACTTGTGCTCTGGTGGTTTTAATGTATATAAGTACTTTCAGTCACTCGTGCAATTTAATACATAATCCACAATTTCAACCAGCAGCTCAGAAAACAAAGGTGCAGAAAAGGGGCAAGAAAACAAAACGTGACCAATTTTAGTACTGGTGACATCATTGTACACTTCCAAATATCCAGGAAGTTCCTGGAACTGCAAAAAGACCACAGGACTGTAATGTAACCTACAGCCTGGGTAATTCCTGGATAATTCTCCTGAAACTAAAAAGAGGGTCTATAGTCACTTACAGCAGCACAACTCTCTTTTCTAAATCTCATTCTGATTCTGATGAAAGGCTGCACACTCACATCTCCTAGCAGCAAAAAACCACAAGAACCTTAGAAAAGCAGAACATTAATTTTAAGGAGTAACACCAAGTAATGTTGTAGCTATTAATAGTGCATGAAGTACAGTGGAGTTGGGGTCCAGAGCTGCTAGAGACTTGTTACATTCATATAGCCATTTTGTGTGGCCCAAGACATTGTAGCTCTGGTCAATGGAAGTCTGGAGGACCTAGATCTCCGACCTATAAATGTTTATGTTTATATACCACTCAATGTTGACAGATAATGTGCTTCCAAATGCTCAGTTTTGCTAGACAAGGGAACTAAAGAAGAGGGGGAACAAAGTGGTACAACCAAGATCACTCAACTTAATCAAATATGGAACCTAACATTAGATCACAGAAAATTCTGATTGAACAGATGACAATTTAGGCCAAAAGCATCTCTCCCTAAAGAGAGTGAAAGTTCATTGTCATGATTGGACACAGGAATGTCATGTTAATGCAGTAAACATGCTATGTGCACTCATGAATAAATGACACTGAAGCTTGAATGATCTCCCTCATTCCTGCATACGCCTCTAAACTCACTAAAATAAAATCCCAAATGTGGGTAGCACGTGTGTTTGCAAAGATCACCTGTAAGCAGGAATTACTTGTGTGGCCAGCAAACATGAGAAGCACATGAAAAAGAAATTTAAATGTATCTCACTTTGTCCCAATTCACTTTGCATGTAATGGGAGTAATGGTGTGAAATCAACCATCACAGATTCAATCAAGGAATGGAAGGAGCTGCTTGTGCCTCCTGCATACGTGGTACGTACAGTAATGAAGTAATTATGCTGACATTTGTGACTGTATCTGATATATCTGGAGCCATACTTTACCATGGTGATTGGAAAGAATCCTGTCAGTACCAGCGAGAATATATAGGAAATGAACCGCAGACATGATATGCGACCCTACCAAGTGAATTCATCTTCTTCTAATCTTGTGTTCCATTTACCAGTTCATGAAGCAGTCAAAATAGATGGGAACCCCCATAGCTACCAGAGAACATACCAGAACAGATAGCATTAGAATGTCTCTAGAACTAGCCTTAGTTTTAAGGAGCTACATCGCTTTCTTGCAGAGGTGTGTTCCAAGAACCCAAAGCCTATGATAGATTCACCACAGAAAAAGGTATATAACTCAGAACCATAAAAAAAACACAAAGCTGAGGCTTAAATATCCTGATACTTCAGGAAATCTGACTGCACCACACTACACCAGCATCATCATGCTGGTCTAGGAAATTTGATATTGTCATAGTGCATGCTTGTAACCTCACTAATCTAATGCCCAGATTCCTGGAGACTCTTGACTGCAAATGTATTTTTAACATGTATGCTAAGTAAGTTTATGACGAATGTCACTGACTGCTCACCTCTATTCTCAACTCTATTGATTTACTCAAGTACAAGAATAATGCATAAGGAACAAATGGGAAACAACCTTAACAACGCCGCTTGAACACATTCCTTTACTACGCAAGACATTACAATGATCTGACTTAGGGAAAGTATTGTTGGAATGATGTTGGACTTTAAGTCTAACACTTTCCCTACTGTGGCGCAGACTGGAGTTGGAAAGTAAATTCTACTTTTCCAAAGTCCAGCTCTTTCCCCAAGGCAAGTTGCTGTAATGACTTGCATGGCAAAGGAATGTGTGGTAGAAACACATTTGTGGTTTGGGCTGCCTTCTTAAGGCAATTGTGGTAAATGCATGTGTTGTTCTGACACACAATCGGAACAAATCCCTCACTGAAAATCAAGCTAATCTTTATCCACCATGCATGCTATTGACATGCATCATATACGTATCCAGCAACCAAGCAAGATCCCTGCCTGTCATTGACAGTGGCATAGTATAAAGGGCTATCCAGTAACACTGGGACTTGAGTAAGATAAACAAATAACACACAAATGGTCCGAAAGGGGAAAGTATAAGCCTAGACTTCCAAAACAATATTAACCTTCCGAATTATGAAGGATAAGATAATTAAAAATGATTGTATTTCTTCAAAAGACAAACTTTTTAGGTTACACATCCAATTCAAATCAACAATGTTATGCAATCAAAGGTGCTTCTGAAAATCATACAGCGCAGTGAAAGTGATAAAGTGAAACATTAGTGCACAGGATTTATGTACAGTGCAGATATATACATATGATTGGTATAGGCATACAAATAGAATGTACCACATTCAATCATGAAAATGTTGATATCCCTAATTCATTTTTTTTTCAAACTAGTTAAATGTATCAAACAGTTGAAGTTTCGACCCATACAGTAATTCAGAAAAGGGTCCTCATCAAGACAGAAGACATTATTAGTAGGAGACACCTTCTAAGATATGTAACCACCTCTATAGAAATGTTCTAGTGTTCATATATGGCCTTTGAAGCAGTGACATATACAAACATCCAGTGTGCAGTAACTCCTTGCACATGCAGCCACAAGGAGGACCCAACGTCTCACTCTGAAGAGTGTGAGACCAGCGAGATCTATATACATCAGAAGGCCTTAGACGCAACCTTTGGTCCAAAATGTTTGGCGTTTCAGGGAATGTATGTCCCAACAGCCAGCCCTAGAATCCCGATAATATTATCTGGAAGGGAGTGAGATGCTGGGTCCTCCTTCTGGCTGCATGAGCATGTGGTTACTGCACACTGGATGTTTCAGTCTTGTGTTATATTTTAACTGTAAATGAGATTGTTTATCTTTTATTAGATATATAGAAAGAAATAACAGTTTGAACAACCTTAACAGAACCTTAACAGAATTCACCAGAATATGTCACAATACAATGTCGCTGGTAAATTCTGTTTGTTCTCTTTTTTGTATAACTAGGTTGCTTACTTCGCTTTGTTCACATAACAACAATGTCCCCTTTTTTCCCAATTTATCAACAATGTATCTATCAATCCACTGACATAAATGTACTATGTATGAGATAAAACATGTAGAAACAACTATTCTATGATTACCTCTTAGAGACTTTGCATCCTTTTTTGATGCAAAAGCAGTGAAAACTTACAAAATATAATTACATTTTGTAAGTTTGTGCCGCTTTTGCATCAAAAAAGTATGCAAAGGCAGTGCTAACTTTTCATAAATTAGGCCCTTAGTTTCCCTCATGATATCTGTATTCCATTATCATTCATGCCTGCATTATTGCATTGTAATCATATTTTGGATTTTATTTGTAGAAATGCTAACTTATGTGGTGTCATATTCTTGCACTTTGTGGTCTGAACTATGATGATGTTCCTTTGAAAAATGTTTTTCCATCTTCTTCTTTTTATCACTTACCATTAAACTGTAAACACAAACATGTACCCGGGAACTTTTCTTTGTGAATACTCTGCTCATTTCTGCTACTTCTTGCTTTCTCACTATACTAATAACATTTCAGACACATTTGGCTCATCATGAAATAACCTTTCTCAGTATTGGATTACATGCTCTACATTTTCATATATTCATTCATCCATATAAGAATTCTAACACATTTCTTTTCGGGCTACACCATTTCAATATGGTGTCTGCCTGATTCTATTCTTGGTGCCTTTTTTCACTATGGACCTCCAGTACTTCCTGAAAAGCACAATATCTAGACATAATCCATGCCGCTCCTAGCACTGGTAAATCAGTACTGCCCAGATACCAATGGTCCTTTATATCTTGATCTCCTCAACTAGTTCTCATTGAATTTCTATGTTTTATAACCTGTCAGATCTTAATTTGAATCACAGCTACTATTTCAAAAGCAGCGTTGACTATGCAAAAAAGGAAGCATTATGAAAACCCTTGTTATCTATTTTTGTTTTGTACCTTGCTCTATATACCATTACTATGTGTCTCTCCTTATAGAGAATAATAATGATTACTTTTCTCCGCTCTGCATTTTGCTACCCTGTCCTGCAAATTTTAGAATTATTGAATACTCTTTTGTTCATTTCCCTACAACTTATTACCCAGCTCCTTTTTTAAAACTTGTAACTTACAACCTTTGTTAATTCCGGCTTTACTGTTATGTTTTGCCTACGTTTCTCTTACATACAAAATCAGCTTTAAGTTACTCCTATTTTGGCTCATCCTTGACCAGTGCATTACAAGCCAGTACTTCTGAACTATCAGAGTGAGAGTCTGCTCTTCTAAACTATTGTTCACTTACCACAGCAAGACCCCAACCTGATTAATCTTTACATAAATATCTTTACCTTGGATGTATTCCTTACTTACATCCATCAAAATCTTTAACCCCCCTCCTTTTTCCCCACGACCCTACATATTTACTTTCATTAAATCAAGCTCATTTCTAACCTGTACCTATTTCGCCATACACAAGCAGTAACAGCATCACAATCCAGTAAATACTCACCCTTAATGTAAATACTTAACCCATACATATGTTGCCTTTCTAATCATCATTTACTGATTTTCTACAACAAATCAGAATATCTCATCATGCTTACTTTGGCCAGGCTGTTGTGAATAAGATTATGCAATGGCACAACTCGGAGGGGGTTCTTTCGCATAATTGGAATGCTTTATCTGGAAGAGAGCTGCTGGTGAGTGACAGAGTCCGCTGGAAAAAAAGAGGAGGGGAAAGAGAGCTAAGGAAGGGAACTCAGAGTCAAGACTTTGTGATATGTGATGACACGCATCCATGACTGGTGGCATAAACCAGTGTGGAGTACCATAAATGCTACCACTCAAAGTCTCTATGTGTGGGCATTGCTGTGTCTCTGTATATGCGAGACATGCATGTCAGCAGCCTACAGCCTCATGGCTCCAGAACACTGGCCACATAGCTGCATAAAGGGTGATGCTCAGGGGCCATGGTGATTTCTGTCAACAGACTTGTTTGCCACTCTCACAGTACAGATGCAAAGAACCATCACTCATTTGCAATGACACTCCCAACATCGAATATCTGTCTGGTGGGGTGATATCAATTACACACTTAAAAAAATAATTGTAATACCTCCTGTGTATTTCCTGAAGGCTTGTGCATTTTCTACAATTAACTCTCATAGGTGCATAAGACTTCAATTTCATTTTGCATTTATGGAACTTCTTAATAGGTTTCATACGAGTAAGGGAGAGATGTGGTATTGGTTGAACGTGTAATAATGAATACTTGTTGAAAACACAGAACCTAGAAAATGACCAGATTGGCTGTTTGAAAAATGAGAGACTAGATCGATTCTCCACGTGCAGTACTGATTTAGAAATGCAATTTTACACGACATCTATATTAAACCCTGAGCTTCATCATCAAATTCTTTATTCAGTTATATAATATTAACCATAGATCACATAGATACATGAAATAAAATATAAAAAACAAGCAAAAAATTCACATTATTTAAAATCTTAAAATACTTACAATTTAATTTTCCAATCAAAATTCAAAAGATAAGAAATATATAAATAATTTAAAATAATGTACACTATTGGGCCAATTTATTGCTCCTTTTAAAAAAGACCCCAACCCCTGACACACCAACATACCAGGGACCATAGGCAACCACAAATAAGCTGGGTGGTACTGTGCAAAACCCTTTTTTTCTCAAAAAGGGGAATACAAATCTGTCAAAGTGGTGCTTAAAAATCACAGAACAGAGTAAAATGGATTAAGGACAGTAAAGACACCCCATCACAGGGACACATTTGTATAGATTTCAGATCATACTGGCCAAGAGGGAGCACAAATTGCTTCTAATTACTCCCAGGCGAAAACGAGTGATGACTTACCTTTCCCAAACATTTTGTACCATAAAAAAATACATCTCTGGAACCACCTGCATCTTTAACATTAAGAAGTCCCTCACCATCTCTTTTCTTAATTCCCCCGCATTCCCTTTTGGCTCCCAGAATTAAATAAAAATTCTCCTTTACACAACCTTTCTCAGTGCGCATTAGGCACTCTGGAGCATTGAACATTTCTGGGTGGCCAAGGGATACAGCAACTTCTTTTATATATGTAACCAGGGGATATCCAGCATGCGATGACCTGTCAAACAGTCACGCAATATTTCCCTGTTTAGGGAGGCACACTCATTTGACCAGATTGAGATCCATATCAAAAAGGGCACAATCTTAATATGATCATCCACAAACTCCAAATTCAGTTCCTCATGTAGACAGAACTCAGAAGTATTTTGCCCCACACCCAATAACCTTCTACAGAAATACCTAAGAACCAGGAGACACTTATGTCTGTACACCTCAAGCAGAGGCTGTATAGGTTTATTCCCCACTCTTGAGCAAATTCAAAGGTAGCTCATATAGTGGCATGAAAATGGGTACATCTTCTCAAAATGCAGGGCTTCCATGTTCCCTTATCATCAAAAATTCCTGCCCACCACTGATGATTTGGTCATTAATCTTCAGCGCACCCATCTTCAATGGTTTACCACAGACCATGAAATGTGACTTACTGCTGTTTACCTCTAAGTCTAAGTCAAACATAAAATTACCATACTCCTTAACCACCTTGCGGAGACCATTCATAGTATGGGCAATAAGCACCGGATCATCCACATATATCAGGGCCGGCACACTCTTTCCATTTATTATGGGAACATCCTTACATCTTTGTACCAAAAATTTGGGCAACTCATTTGTGCATGAAAGAAATAGTGTGGGGGCCAAAACACACCCTGTTTCACACCTCTTCTAAAACCGAAAGCTGCTGTACATTCCCCATGCATCCCATAGCTCACGGTTGCATTTTTTCCCGAGTGTAAGTAACGGAGCAATTCCACAATTTGGGGCTCCATGCCCATCGAGGTTAGCCATTCCCATAACTTGCTAAGGTTTACTTTATCAAATGCACAGCTAAGATCCATGAAAACAAGGTACAGGGTACCCTTCTTTGCCTGTGTGTATTTACCAATCAACATGGACAATTTTAAACATTGCTTTTGAGTGCCTAGCCCGTCCCTGAAGCCAAACTGCACCTTGCTTATCACATCATGCTCACTCACCCATTCCTGAATGTGTTGTAAAACAATTCGCCCCAAAATGTTTACAGAGGAATCTAGGAGTGAGATTGGGCGATAGGATTTGGGATCTCTCTGGTTTCCCTTTTTATAAACGGGGACAATACACACAGATTTCCAAGAGGAAGGGATTCCTGCACTAACTGCTGCATTTAAAACATTAACCATTATAGGAGCTCACAGATGAGAACAGCTTTTATATAAATCCACTGGGATAGCATCCTGTCCAGGTGCTTTGTGACTCGAACTATCCTGCATAGCTGCCAGCAGCTCATCAAGTGTGAATCTAATAGCCAAATTTGGGGTATGTCCTGATAGCTCATTCATTTCCTCCCCTTGGGTACACCGAGGAAAACCCTACAAAAATGGCTCACCCACAGATCAGAGGGGATATTACAGCCCGGCCCTTTAGATGTTTCTGTCTCGAAGATGCCTCTATTTGCAATCTTTCAGGACAGGTCTGGGTTCTTAGTGCATGACGCACACTCCAGATCCTCCCAGGCCTGCTCTTTGAGCTGCTGTTTTCTTTCCTTCAAAATAAGTTTGTATTGAGCTCGCGCTCTACTCACATAAAGCCTTATCCCTGGGTTCTGCCTTTTATGCCTTCTTCAGGGTTTTCCTCATCACATAACAGGGTTTACTAAATCGTCCTCCCTGATACTTAGGACTGGGCTCTTCGATTTTAGTCATAAATTCTTTCATGGCTTTATTTACCATAGTCACAGCATCGATTACTTCCCCCGTTAAGGGGGATTGAGCCAAAAGAATCCCTGTTATCAGATTTAAATTTTGGCTCACTACCCTCTCCAATGCCTGGGGGATACTCACATGTCCCCACCCAATTCTCCTACCCTGATCCTTTACTCTCAAAGAAACCAGCCCACCAATTGCCGATTTGTGGATATTGTATGGTAAATTTAGAGAAACCGTAAGGGGGTTATGATCACTAAAGTGCTGCCTTTTGACCTTTCCATACTGAACCAAATTTCTCATTGAAGGGGACATGAAAATATAATATATTGTCTTCCCGTCTCTCTCCCCACAAAATTTGGTACCTGATCTCCACAAACAGATTCCAGGTCACATATGTTCAATAAACCCAGAGTCTGTAAACCCTTAATAAGAGTCCTTTCCCTCACATCCTGTATGCTCTCAGGTACATGCACACTGTGATCCTGCTCAAAGGGATTCTCCGCAGCACAATAGCCCCCTATTTTGCCATTAAAATCACCAGATATAATAGCACAGAATTCCATACCACAGACCTCCAATCTTCCATTCAATATCTGCAATGTTGAAAAAAGGGCCCCACTTTGACAACCAGAATCCCATTCTGCATTGTAGAAATTTACCAAAAGGACATTATTTGGAAAAGCTACCCATAGAATGAGGTGTCCCCAATTATTACAATTTAACAGATATGCTTTAGCAATCTTAGAGGTGCAAACCAGGATAACCAAACCCCCTTTTGGGCGATAGCCAGATAATCGCTCTGCTGGAACAACGCAAACCTTTGGAATCCATCCTATACTGCGTCTCCCTCTGACCAAGTTTCCTGAAGTAAAATAAAATTGTAGTCTTACATGAACCTAACCCAGTGCCCATCTTGGAGCTTGGCATCATACCCTGCCACATTCCAGGAGATTAGGCGGGTCAGGTAAGTTACCTAGCCACATCCTCCCAGACCTGGGGTTATATTAGAAGAGCCTGGGTTTATGCCTTTCCTGTGGTATTCCTCTGGTAGTCAATCAGTACTGCACTACCACCCCTTGACAATAGGCTGCTTACTGTGCGGCAGGGGAGCACAAAAACTATCTCATTTCTTTGTTAGTAATTCTTTCTGTTCTGCTCAGATACAACTATTGAGACCAGTATTTGTAAGGAATAGGATATATGCTGTTAGAGCAGCAATGGCGTTTTTATATAAATCTAAATCTATGAATGTTTTGTATCATCTTCCATCTATCATCTTTTCAATTATTTGAATGCATTTTTAAAATTTGTAATACTTGCAATGGATGTGGGATTTTTTTAATACTCTTGTATGAAACATTTCTCTGGAACTGTGTATTGTTCTTGCCCTCATGCCGCAGGTCTTTCTCCCCATCGTCCACCAATACTACTATAGGCTTACTTTTTCAAAATGTTCTATGCTCTGATTGATTGTCTATATCCCTCACAATTGTCTTCTTCCATCCACCAGCAATACTATGGCAGGCATGCTGGTACAAGGCCCCTGAGGGCCCCAGTAGGAAAATATGCCCTCCACTGCTCACTCCATCACCAGGCCCACCAGCATTGCAACACCTACCATCTCCCCCACCAATACTACTGCTGAATCGCTGCTGTCAAACCAGTGAAAGCCTTTTGAATGACAAAACATTGCCTGTTTGCTTCCCTCTCATCCCTATGCACCCATCAATACTTCCAAGAACCTGCTGATTTCTGCGTCTGAGAGCAATAAGGGGCCACAACATTGTAACTTCGTTCTCCCCCCCATGCCTCTCAATCGGTCCTCCTGCATCAAAACTGCTGCAGGTCCACTGCTAATGCACAATGTTGGACCCTTGTATCCCCCTGGCAAAATGTGCCCTGCTCTCCTCCCTTTCTGGCTATGCTTATCAGTGCCACACCCTCATTACTGCCACAGACCTATTGCTGAAAAGTCTCTAAAGTTTCAAGAAGGCTACAACATAATGTCCTGTGCTCCTTTCCCTACCTCGCAGTGTCACTCAGCTCCCCATCCCTTCCTTCCTGACTCCTCATTACTGACACAGGACCACTTCTACCAGGTCCATGAAGCCCTGTTGGTCTATGGCAATATGTGCGCTGATATTCTCCATTCCTTGCCATGCCCTTCCTCATTGCCTCCCTTCTCCTTGTGTCAACCAATACTGCTAGAGGCCCTTTGTGGCAGGCCTCTGTTGGGCAAAGGCAAAACATTACCTGTTCTCTTTCTTCCCACTCCTTGCCAATTTGATCTTCCACTCCTTTACCGTCCCCCACCAATACTGTTGCAGGCCCAGAAGGCTTGTATCTTATTGACCTCTGTTCTCTTCCTTCCCTCTTGATACCACTCAGGTCTTCATCTCCTTTATCTCTCCCACCAATGCTGCTGATCTTGCTGCTTTATTCTCCTGCTGGCTTCTTTTGGCCCACTGTAAAATGTGCCCAATGTTGATCCCTTCATCTACATTCCCTTATGTATTCTCTCTCCACACTAAACATGCTGGCAAGTGACAACTGCTTCCAACCCACAGCAACATTATCATGGTCTCTCTAGCCATGGGGCTGAGCTTCCCCTCCCTAGCTGCCTCAACCACCAATCCCAACACAGGCTTGCTGTCGCCATGACCCTAAGGCCCCTGTTGTTTCTTGGCAAAATGTCTCCTACTCTCATTGTCCCTCCTTGTACACCTCACCATATAAAGCCCTCCTGCCTCCGCTAACAGTCTTTAATAGGACCAGATTACTGAGGGTCCATGTGAGCCAACAGAAAAATGGACCCTGCTATGTCTCTCCTTCTACATACACTCACCATTGCTTCACATCCTGTTGTCTTACAAATACTTCTGTGGTCCCACAATAATGTATTTGTTTTCCATTACATTTTCAATAATTTGATTTCTTTTGAGGGGGTAGCAATGTTTCATTCTTTTTACAATTTCAGTTTTCTTCTTTTTAAATTGTGTGGGTGTAACTTCGTTTCTAAAGAGTTCATGTTTTCTAGTCTTCAGGGATGCAATATTCTATTTTATTTAAAAGATGCTTCATACTTTTTAGTTGTTGGTAATCAAAAATAAACGTTGGTGCATTTTTAAAACACTTTTTTATAAGCATTTTCTAGATTCTAGATCAGTGGTTCCCAACCTTTTGACTTCGGTGGACCCCTACTTTATCATTAGTGGAACCCGGGGACCCCCACTGAATTTCTATTGGTATCTGAGGATCCCCCACTGAGTCATTACTGAAAGCCGAGGACCCAGGTCCAAAACATTTCAGCAGAATACACAAAAATACAGAAACAAGCATTCTGCCAAATCAATCAATCAATCAGTATTTGTGAAGCACAACTACTCACCTGTGAGGGACTCAGGCTTTGTCTGAGGTGCAGGGGGAGGTTGTTCCAGCTGATCGCTGCAGTGTAGGTAAAAGATCATCCTCTGGCAATGGTTTTGCGGATGCACGGGACGGTGGACAGGGCCATCTGGGCAGAGTAGAGGGATCTGGCTGTGTGTGGAAGGAGACACGGTGGTTCAGGGAGGCTGGTCCTGCGTTGTGTATGGCCTGCGTTGTGTATGGCCTTGTACGTGTGAGTGAGAAGCTTGACGGTGATTCGCTTCTCGACCGGTAGCCAGTGGAGGGTCTTCAGGTGTTGGGAGATGTGTTCTCAGCGAGGGAGGTCCAGAATGAGTCTGGCGGTGGTGTTCTGGATGAGTTGAAGTTTTTTGATGTTCCTATTTGAGGTGCTGGCGTGGACGGCATTGCCGTAGTTGAGCTTGCTCATAACTAAGGCGTGGGTGACTGTCCTGCGACAGTCTGCTGGGATGCATTAAAAATCTTCCGGAGTTTGCAGAGTGTGTGCCAGCAGGAAGAGGTGACAGAGTTTAGCTGGCAGGTCATGAATAGGAAGGAGGCGAGGGTGATTCCTAAGTTGCAGGCCTGCTCGGTCAGCAAAACATACACAAATGATAACATGTTTTATTTAATTTGCACACAAATAACATTTAATTTTTTTTAAATTTTAATAGAAAGGTTGGAGCTTTTCTAAATTCAATTGAGTCACACATTGTCCATACAATATTCTGTTTGATGCACCTGCACTGCACTCAGGAATCACTTTAAGGATACTAATTTAATTTTTAGCCTGCAATTTCAAATTCCTTGACGTGTACAGTATGTTTTACATTTTTTAATTGTACTTTTTGCCTTTTTTTTTATATTCACTTTATTAATCTGTTGATATTAGTTAATTTTCTAAGCATTCATGGATCCCCTAAGGAGGCTTCACAAAAGCCCAGGGGTTCCTGAACCACAGGTTGAGAACCACAGCTCTATAGATTTTCCCAATTATGTTGCCTTTTTTTTTCTTTTTTAATTGCATCTCGATTTGACAGTGTTCTTTGATGAATTTGTTTACAAATACTTCTTTTTTTCAGTTCAAAGATATTTTGAACAGACTTTGGTACATTGTGAAATTCTTTTTTTCAATAAACATACAGGCTCCAAAATTTTACAGTAATGCCTTTCTTTCTTTTTCAGAATAAATGGAATAGCACGTAATACTATTACAGATCAGTCATTACAGAAATATTGCTCCACATTTCTGCAAATAAAACTGCTACTAGCCTTGAAGAATCTGAAATCGGGATATCAGTCACATTTATTACAGAGCTATCCCTCTGCCAATGTCATAATCATGCCCTAAATTTCTTCCATTTTTTTAGAGTTGGCAACATTCCTATTTTTAACAGTGGTTGGGCGACTTTGTTTAAAAAGGTTTCATATTTAACATTCTTCTGAATGATAGTGTTTCATTGTGGTTTTGTTTCAAAATGTGTTTTACTTGCTGGTAATCTAAAACAGACTTTAGTGTATTTTGTAATCATGTTTTCCATAAACATTCTTACTCTAGATTTTTTTCCAATCAACAGGCACACTGGGCTACCAAGATAACAGCAGCATACTGGACTAGAAAGTATAGTAATCTGAGTAATGATTTGTTCTTTGTGAAATGTGGCAGTGAATTATGCCCTAAAGCACGCAGTAGATGTACATTTGTGAACCCAAAAGACTCTAGGCACTGCACTGATGCTTCAGAGTTCTGCTTTACCCCAAAACATGCCTCAAAGGTAACAGTTAAATCCTATTTCACAAGGAGTATAGCAGCCAGTGAGTCAAACCAATTAATAATAAGCAACTGGGTGAATGCCTGTACTGGACTCAACATTCCATCAACAAAAGTGATTACTCTCTTTTGAGCAATTGTGAAACAGTGGAACATCCCAGGAAGTCGTCACTTTCTGGAAAATTATATCCCAGAGATATATGGGGGTGAAGGATGAAATGAAAAACAAAAGCAAGATAGAAAGAGCAGTATTGTATTCAATGAGACACATGGGGGCATATTTATACTCCATTTGCGCCGGAATTGCGTAGTTTTTTTTTACGCAATTTCGACGCAAAACTAACTCCATATTTATACTTTGGAGTTAGACGCGTCTAGCGCCAAAGTCCATGGAGTTTGCGTCATTTTTTAGCGTGGACACCTACTTTGCGTTAATGAGATGCAAGGTAGGCGTTCACGTCTAAAAAATCGACTCCGAGGCATGTGCGTCGGATTTATACTCCCGGGCAAAATTCACGCCCGGGAGTGGGCGGGTCAAAAAAAATGACGTACGGCCGCTTTTGCGCCGTTTTTTAGCGCCTGCAAAAGGCAGGCGTTAAGGGACCTGTGGGCTCTGAAGGAGCCCATAGGTGCCCTCCCATGCCCCCAGGATACCCCCTGTCACCCTTGCCCACCCCAGGAGGACACCCAAGGCTGGAGGGACCCATCCCAGGGACATTAAGGTAAGTTCAGGTAAGAGTTTTTTTTTTTTTTTTTTTGTGGCATAGGGGGGCCTGATTTGTGCCCCCCTACATGCCACTATGCCCAATGACAGAAGTCCCCTGGGCATGGCCATTGGGCAAGGGGGCATGACTCCTGTCTTTGCTAAGACAGGAGTAGTTTCTATGGGGGTTGGGAGTGAAAAAAAATGGCGCAAATCGGGTTGAGGCGAAAAAATTGCCTCAACCTGACTTGCCCCATTTCTTGACGCCCAAGCTCCATTTTCCCCTACGCCGGCGCTGCCTGGTGTACGTCGTTTTTTTTAACGCACACCAGACGGCGCCGGCGGCTAACGCCGGCTAACGTCATTCAATAAATACGGCGCCCGCATGGCGCTTCAGAATGGCGTTAGCCGGCGCTAATGTTTTTGACGCAAAACTGCATTAGCGCAGTTTTGCATCAAAAAGTATAAATATGGGCCATGATGTTGAGGGGTTCTGTGTACTGAGTGATTTATTTGTAGTGGTTACATGGCAAGGTGACTGTCAAATCTGACCTACTGAGTGGACATAGATTTCTCCCACAGGGAAATCATGGGACTGTAGTGCAAGCACTTGTGAGGGTCCTCACAGATTACCACATTGCCTTTCAGAATGCATGAATAATGCTGCATAAATGTACAAGGCACATAACACAGTGCTGGGACATGCATATGGCAACAAAATACCCATACCCCCTTGATGCACGTCAAATCTGACCTACTGAGTGGACATAGATTTCTCCCACAGGGAAATCATGGGACTGTAGTGCAAGCACTTGTGAGGGTCCTCACAGATTACCACATTGCCTTTCAGAATGCATGAATAATGCTGCATAAATGTACAAGGCACAGAACACAGTGCTGGGAAATGCATATGGCAACTAAATACCCATACCCCCTTGATGCACATCAAGAACCTTGATGGAGAGTCATTCTGGAAGCTGTTTGTGGAGCTTAATGCTTTTCAGAAATCTGTGTCGACATATCTATGTCTCCATGGATGGCAGCCAAAAGCAAAAAATCCTGGATATGGAACGGAAATACCAATGGTGCTTCTCATTCCAATATACAATGGAATTGTTGGTTTACTGCTATCCAGTATCACTGCAAGCATTTTGACACAGGTAGATCCAGAAACAGTTCAGGCCTCATTTGTAGAGATGATTGACACCAAACGATTTTGGAATGCAATGGCTGATTGGATACCAGTTCTTTCACAGGTGGTAGCTGTCATAAGGACTGTGTGTCAAATTCTACCGATGCTAAAAAAGCAATTGAATCTAAAAAAGATTTTTTTTCAGCCAGCCACTGTTCCCTCGTGGAACACTCTATGCATGTCTCAATGTTTTTGCACTCCAATAAGCAACAGGTGATTGGACTTGAATTTGGCTGCTTGAAAGAATTTGAACAAAATAGTCCAGATGAAGCCATGGTAGCACAAATCTGTTAAATGTCTTGATTTGACCTTTAGGATATTTTGGGTGCTCTCCAGAAATAGCTTCATGTATCTGGTGCTGAAAGGTATTTTACAGAAAGGTTACAGTGAAATATAGTGTCATGAAAATCTTGTAACAAACTCAGAAGTGTGTCTAATTTGTCTTTTATTTTGGTCCCACAAAATGGGATAATCCTTGTCACAATATCCCGAGGGCCAACACCAAACAGAATACTTCACTATGGTTAGTACGGTTACGGTATTTTCAAATGGGCCTAATGAGAATATTAAAATTATCCTTGCAAATGCTTGATCTTATACAATATGCTTTATTGGCAAAAGGCATCTTGCTTGAGACAGTCACTGAAATCTTTGGTTATGAACAGTTTGGTAATAGTGTGCTAATTACATATACAATAAAAAATTTCATTATCTGGGATAAAGTATGAATATGTAGTTATATAGGTATATATATATATATATATATATATATATATATATATATATATATATATATATATATATACACATATATATACACATATGCAAAAAAGAATAGAGAACTCTGGGTAGTTCTCAAGTTTAGGTGGAGAGCAGCTCTAGTAAGGAGCACCCTACAACACCAGCAACACTCTAGATTTGCTCACCTCAATTGTCTGTTTATCTAGCAAAGTTTTTAAGCATAGGATCAGCACAGTGCTATCCACGTTGAGCTAAATAGTGCCAAAGTCTTTTACCATTTGTACAGCAAAGTCTGTAAGCATAGGTTTGACACAATGTCAACCTTGCTGAGCTGTAAAATGACAAAAGCCATTTACCACTCCAGGGACAGTATTACAGCTTTGGACTGATAAAACACCATCCAAGCCAACCTGGAGTGAGTAAAATCAACCCCTGACACGTTTTGCTCTCATTAGAACTCATCAGAGAGGTTTGCTTTGTCCAGACACAAGGGAGCACCCAGTATAAGTCAAAACAAATCCCTTTCAGGGTTAGAGTGACACATAAATTATGCAAAAAAGAATAGAGAACTCTGGGTAGTTCCCAAGTTTAGGTGGAGAGCAGCTCTAGTAAGGAGCACCCTGCAACACCAGCAACACTCTAGATTTCCTCACCTCAAATGTCTGTTTATCTAGCAAAGTTTTCAAGCATAGGATCAGCACAGTGCTATCCACGCCGAGCTAAATAGTGACAAAGTCTTTAGCCATTTGTACAACAAAGCCTTTGAGCATAGGTTTGACACAGTGTCAACCTTGCCGAGCTGTAAAATTCAAAAGCCATTTACCACTCCGGGAACAATACTACAGCCTTGGAGTGGTAAAATACCATCCAAGCCAAACTGGAATGAGTAAAAGCAACCTCTGACACTGTTTCGCTCTCATTAGAGCTCATCAGAGAGGTTTGCTTTGTCCAGACACAAGGGAGCACCCAGTATAAGTCAAAACAAATCCCTTTCAGAGGTAGAGTGACACATAAATTATGCAAAAAATAAAATAGAACTCTGGGTAGTTCCTAAGTTTAGGTGGAGAGCAGCTCTTGTAAGGAGCAATCTGCAACACCAGCAACACTCTAGATTTGCTCACCTCAAATGTCTGTTTATCTAGCAAAGTTTTTAAGCAGAGGATCAGCACAGTGCTATCCACGGTGAGCTAAATGGTGATAAAGTCTTTTGCCATTTGTACAGCAAAGTCTTTAAGCATAGGTTTGACACAGTGTCAACCTTGCCGAGTTCTAAAATGACAAAAGCCATTTACCACTCCAGGGACAGTATTACAGCTTTGGACTGGTAAAATACCGTCCAAGCCAACCTGGAATGTGAAAAAGCAACCCCTGACACATGTTTTGCTCTTATTAGAGTTCATCAGAGGGTTTAGTTTTGTCCAGACACAAGGGAGCACCCAGTATAAGTCAAAACAAATCCCTTTCAGGGTTAGAGTGATGCATAAATTATGTAAAAAAGAATAGAGCACTCTGGGTCTAAAACATTCCTAAGAGGAACGATGCATAGATATTCAGTGCTGCAGACATTTTACCTATTGGAGCTCTCCCCATGCACTGAAAGTACCAAATTATGTCGTCTGAGTAATGAAAAATTACATTTGCACCAACTCACTAAAGCAAAGAGAAAATGTGCACTAGAGTCGGATGGCCGAAATGTCAAAGCAAACTTGATCAGGCTCCAAAACAAACTATGAATCCCAGAAATGTTGGTGAAAAGTTGCACTATCTGTCACATATTGGACTACATTTTGAGATTTGCAATTTCCGTCGGGAGTGAAACGGACCCACATCCTTTTATCAGATTTTTGCACAATAATGTTCATAGCCTTATGCATACTTTTGAAATTACTTGCTGAATAGCTTCCAAAGAAGAATCACGACATTGATGTTGTAATTGCTTTCGAAGTAATAATTTAAAAGCTTAGTAGTACAGCTTATAACTAAGTGGCGGTTGTCTCATGAAGCATACAAAAGCAAATCAAAAAGTTTCAAAAGCACACTGTATATTCATCATACCTTTGTGCTGTCACATTCCCAGAATATTGACCCAGATGGCATCGCACATTTTCAGAGGAATAGCAGGTGTTAACGATATGGAAATAATTATGTAGCTGATTAATGGGCTGAAACCAGTCTTGAAAAGCGGCAAAAGTAGTAGCAGGGTCATTTATTAAAGATGTGTTTTTCCGATTTTGATAAAAACCTATCAAGGCGACAGGCATGGAAGACAAGTTGTAATCAGATGCTGTGAAAGGAAGCATGTACTTTTTCCAATATAGTTCTGAGAATGCTTTAATGAAGAGGTTTTTATGCATGAATTGCAAAGGAGAACATCTGCTTGTGAAAGAGACTTTAAAGCGTGTGAAACCCGGAAAATAAAATTTGTATGTCCATAAATACTTCCATGTGTGTGTGCCACGGGTGAACAGAAACTTATGTAGCTCAAGAAAATTATGCGGCAAGAGAAATTATTATTAGAGTAAAGGAGAATTATGTAAGTCTCTGTCTATTACTATTATTTCCCCCCTTTTTCCATTTGAAGACAGCACTATAAAATGCAGAATTGTCTGAAAACATGAAATCAATCACATTCGGCAGCTCTATTCAAAATGTTATCTACTAAAATGTATAATTTTGTACCTTGTATTGAATGAAGCACAGGAATGCCACTTTTTTATTACTGACCTTTTCATCTGCTAGAGGTTATATGTGTTCTGTATGTGTCTCAGTAGAAGACAGTTTGCAAATAAAGATATTCAACTTTAAAGAGATGCAAAAAGATTGCACAATCTTCAAATTGCTGCGGCTTTGAGAACAGCATTTATGATGTAAACTTTCATTTGTATGAAAGTGAAAAAAAACATTGTCATAGCAAGAAAGCAATCATTCTTTCTACACTGTTTGAATTACAATTAAGTGTTCGAGGTTTAGTGCCCTGTTGCAGATAGCATCCCTTTCCCCACTGCATAGATCTGGGCAATATTGCCTGCACTTAAGCAATCCATCCATAACCTTCTGTTTTTTTAATGTGATGCCATTAGTGTGGCGGGTGTGACCAGAAGGCCAGTACCATGCTCACTTAACCTTTGGACTCCAACTGCACCGAGAATGATTAACAAGGCAGAAACTTTGCCAGACTTATATCTGTTCCCATCTAGGGAAAGAAAGTCCTGGACGTTTTCTAGTGGAGCAGGACAAAGAGAGTAGTTTAGAGTTAGACCGAGTAAGAGAACCACCTTAAATTGTCTGTTGTCGTGGTCCATCAAACCAGTAGCTCCTGCGCACCATTTAGGGGTGAGAGAAGGATCAGGTTTGCCCTTGAGGAGCCCCCAGGGGTCTAGTCAGGTAATCCTTTGACCTGGCAGTGCTTTTGCCACCGAACACCAGATGATAGTGACAGTAGTAGCAGTATCCCGTTTAGGGTCAGGCAGCAATCACTAGACGTCCTTGTCCAGGAAGTTACTGAAGCCTCATGGAAGGGCATCAATTATTGGCCCTGATGAACAGGAGTGAGAGTCATTAGTTTTTTTTCTACCAACAAACCTGGAGCTGGAAAAATAAATAGTTTACCAAGCAGGTTCAACAAACACAGCACACTCTCAGCAATGTCTACAACAGGTGATTTCAAATATGACTTTAGAAGTCATAGCCTCCAGTGACCTGACAGATCCGCTAGTTCTGGCTCTAAGTTTGACCTTCATATGGCTGGTGCCTATCTGCAGTAGCAAAGTGAGCAAAATGGTGAACTGAAAAGCAAGCTGAGAAATAAAAAGTGGCTGGGATTAATTTAAGTATTCCCCATTGCAGAAAATTGGGTTATCCATTGGGTGGGGGATTGGAGCTCCACTCATGCAACAACCACAATCCTTGTTATGGTGAACCACAAAAGTCACTAAATTAACCTGGCTGAATACTCTAGCAGCTTTGCATAAAAATAGACTGGCTTAATTTTGTTTGCTACACTCACACAGTAATACCATGAAAACACAACACAAGAAAAATCCCACACCAATATTGAATAGAGAAACATTTATCAAAGAAAATGACATCAAAACAGATGAAATCCACCAGTAGAACCAAAACTATGATTTTTTAAAGTTTCAAGTAAAAAACAGCCCCTAAAAGTTTGAAGTGCCAACCACAGGTATCTGGTCAGGTGAGACCACAGAAAAGTTAAAGGTTAATGGTGACCTCGATGAAGCATGGGTCGAATACACGAGGTGGAATAGGCCCAGTCTCTAGTTACCTTTGGGTTTAGAAGAAATGTTGAAGAAAGGTTCATGAGAAGATAAAGTTCAGTGGGGCACGGTAGCTGGTGGTGTCCGAGGAGGAGGCATCATCATCAGGGAGCCTCTAGACAGAGTTGCAGTGAACATTTCTACCTTTGGACTTTGTCACTTTTTTTGGAAGTCAAAAATCTCCAGTGGAGTGAAGCTGCAGGCTATAACTGATGAGGGTTCCACAGTGACAGATACCTTTGTTGAGAGGTCTTGCTAAACAAGATTTGTTGCTGCTAGAAGAACATAGGAGCTACCGTAGGGTCAGACCGACTGGAGATACACCTTGGGTGGACCAGCGAGCAGGTATGTCCTGGTTTTCAGTTGGTTCTCAGGCCACTTATTGGTGAAAATGTTTCTAAGTCCCAACTTTTTGGATCAGGCAGGAGTAGTGCATGTAACACCTCAACCAAGAGTCCAGGACCCCGGGGGGTGCCCCAATTGGGTGGGTTATGACTCACTCCAGCAAAAGCCAGGTGAAGTGTTCAAGGTCTCTGGAGCTTGTTATGTCCCTGTAGCTCCCACGGGCTGCTGGCCATCTAGCCATTGGAGTAATTCTGATAGCCCTGGGTTCAAGCAGATAACAGGCCTCCAGCAGCAGAGCACTCCTCTGGTAGCAGCAGACCAGTCCTGTGAAGCATAAGTCAGGACACAGCAGCAGAGCAATCCTCTGGGTGTCCAAGGCAGTGTTTCTGAAGTCTTTCACATGTCCAGGAGTGTACTGAAGAGTTTTTCTGTGGGTCCAATATTTAGACCTAGCACTAGTCAATGAAGTGGGGAAATCTTCTAGGCTACTTTCACATTTGGTTCTGGAAGGTTCTTCCCTTCCCCTGCCAAGGCTCCAAGAAATCTGAGATGTCAAAAGAAAAGTGTCAGGTTTCTTTGTGTGTACTGGAGGCAAGCCTTTTGAAATTTAAGTGGGTCAGGGCATAGCTCTACCCCCACCCATTCAGGCAGGATGGCCCATCCTACCGACTGCATGTAGACAGGATGAGCAAAGTGAGCAAAATGGTGAATGGAAATACATAAAACCCAACTGCAGAGCTCTTCACAGTCATGTGACCTAGGACAATGGCAGAGGAAAAAATGGTTAGGGCAGGAAAATATAAACTTTCTAAAAGTGACATTTTCAGACAAGTAACCTAAAATCTGACTTTACCATTAAAGAGCATTTTAAAATACAATTCATTTGAGTCCAAGCATAATATTTCTACCTGCTCCTAATCAGAGGTTAGCACTTATTAAATTTAATAAGGTAACCCAAAGGTATTGAATTGTAGAGATAGTCCTTGAAGTGGTGAAAAAAAAATTTAGGAGTTCTTCAGTACCAGGACACGTGTCCTAATTTTTAAATACAATGTACCCTTTCTGGCTTTCAGGGTTTAACTTTGGGGTAGCATGTTTTTAAAAGATAGGTTTAAACCTGGCAAAAGGTTTATTTTACCAGGTAAACTTGACATCTACAGGCTACAATGGTAGGCCTGAGTCATGTTTTGAAATAATACTATAGTGGGTGGCACAGTGAGTGCTGCAGGCCCACTAGTAGTATTGTATTTACAGGCCCTGGGACCATACAGCACCACTTTACTGGGGACTTACAAGTAAATTGCCAATCAGGTGTGGGCCAATTTTACCTTGTTTTAGAGAGTGACCACGAGCACTGATTAGCAGTGGTAAAGTGCTCAGAAAACCATCATTAACCACCACCAAGCTCATGATTTTCAAGATCACTAGCACCAGGTCATACACTACCAAATTAATTACAACTGAGGCTTCAAACTGATTTGCCTCAAAACCATCATCCAAAATAGAAGGAGTTTCAGTTAATGAAGAAGATGATAGGAGAACTGATGATGATGAGCTTCAAACAGGACAACAATGCAATTTGAGCGGCAGGTAGACAGAAGGATCAGTGTCCTGTGATGAAGACTCATACCTTCCTCTTGGTTCTACCACAGTGCAGTGTTGGGTGGGAAGATGAAGAATTGGGTTTCTCCTGTAAGTAGTATGTGATTTATTTCTGAATGACATAAAGAAGAACATATCCCAACCCTAATGTCTCTGGAAATTAAATAATCACCTATCCAACAATAACAATGAGAGCCTTTAATTCAGATTACTGGATTTCCAGATCTTGAAAAGGTAGCCTCAGATTCACTGGAACACTAACACCTCAAATGCACAAAGTTTGCACAGAAGTTCAAAGAGTGAAAACTGTCATAGCTAAACATGGGGGATTGTGTCCTGTTGGTACCTGTAAACACTTGGTAAGAGGAAGATGGAAATCTAGGAGTCTGGGCAACAGAGACTTGTGTTTGGTGATGCATTGCACAGATTATAAGGGGTAGAAGATTGCAAGCGGTGAGAGACCTTAGAAGTTGCATATTGTATAGGGTAGCAGTAAATTAGACCGCCAATTGTTGACCTCTGTGAGAATGAATGAATAAAGATGTACTGTAGGACTACTTTAAAACATCACAAATAGTTATGAAAACCCAACAACCTAGCCAAAATATTACAAATAATATTCTAAAATCAGAATCCAAGACTGTGCAAATAGACTATAGTGGAGGGCGTGCTTCTCCTTCCTCCAGTGCATGGCCATCACTCCAGTTTGCCCGTTGGTCAGTTCTAAACGTTTTTGGTATTTGCAACTGGTCAACATTTAAACCAAGCTATATGGTTCATTGGCCTGCTGCTAGCCCCCAACATTGAACATGCTCCCCCAAGCAATTCATCAGCTGAAAATCAGGAAAGTAAAATAAAGGCAACGGATTAAAAACATCTTTCTATGCAGGATTGCTGATGGATTTCATGCTGTTTGATTTACAGCACAGATCCCCTACCAAGCTCCTCTCTTGGCTAGATTGTTCAAAGGAATCTTGGCCCTTCAATGTTTTAATTGCTCGTTTCATGAACTTTAAAAACCATGCTGTTAGTTGATCTGTGACACCTGATAGGCAAGATTCCAAAACCAGGGTACATGTGCCGATATTCAGTAATCTAAATATAGGTCTTAGCCAAAATTTGCGCGACTCCAGAAAGTTGGGCAGTGTGAGATATTGATTCTGATACAGCCTCACATAGGCAACAGACCCTATCCCGGCCTGACTTTAATCTGCATTCCAGTGGGCCGTTAGAGGAATTAGTCCAATTCTATAAGACATCAACTGCTTTTTTAATTCCAGGGAACATGGCTGCCTCAAGTAGGGTATAATGTTAGTGAAGTCATAAAGTGCAAGTGGCAGGTTAGAGTGTGACTTGTTGGTGAGTTCTTTCCTATCAATGATACCTGATAGCTATGTTGCCAGTTCATTCAAAGGTTTGCTTAACAAAATACTTGGCAGGGCACTATTCCAGAAGTCTCTAGCTTCTAATGCATGTAATGACTCCTTCAAATACACTTTCCGTGGGGAATATCCTTCTATTATACTGGCCCACAAGGTGCCTTTTAATGTATCTACTTGATGACCTTTACATTTAAAGCAACAGGAGAGGTATCTGGCTTCAAGCATCAGTTGGCATCAAGGAAGTTTAAACCCTAAATTAAGTTGAGCTTCAGATGTTGCATCAAGTACATGAAATAAACATGACATATATACTGATATAAGCTGCACTGGTATTGTCAAGCCAAGGTGTAAGAGAATGTCTGAATGTGACCAATCCATGCAACAAATTTGGGATTAAATTACAGTCAATGACATAAAAGAGATATTCAATGATAGAGTGGTATTCATGATTGCCTGTTTCTGCGACGTAGTGCAGCCTCATTCATCAAATCATGAACCAAGGTATTTGTAAGAGGAAACACTTTCAATTAGTTTACTTTCTATTTGCCAGAGCCCTAGCTTATTCAGTGTCCGATCAAAGGAGGTTATCTTGGGTTTGTCTGTATTGTTCTTAATGCTGTTGCTGGCGCAGTAACCAGTTAGGTCATTCAATGAGCGCTGTAACCTGACTGCTGTCTGATCTAGTTGAATGGTGATGTCTGGCCAGGGACAGATTAGCAACACGGATAGTCTGGCATTGGCTGATGGGCCATTGTCTCAGTGCCCTTTGCGGACTGTATTGGTTTTATTCTTCCAACTAACAGATGTTACTGGACAGGGGAACAAAGCCGCCTCGTGCTGGGGGCCCTGTGTGTTCATCGATCTGCAGCTGTGGCCTCTCCTTGACACCATTTTCTGCTAGGCAATCACCCTGAGGCAATGGTGGGCTGGGGAGTGGGTGATTATGTGTGAGATTCTGCCTCCCTGGGGGCTGCTCTGGCATTGAGCCATTCTCACCTCGGCCACCAGGGCATACACAGCCCAGAAACAATGCTTTTCCTTGCCACCTTTACCCAGGACACTTCATATTCCGACCATGGTGGGTGGGGTAGAGTAGGTTTATGCTAGGACCTCGCTGTGGGGACCAGCTGTTGCTGTGGCCTTGGGCCATCTTCACCTCAGCCCCAGCCTGCCCCATAGATGGCTCAGCAGCTGTGTATTGCCTTAATTCCCTCCCCTGCTAAACCATTGCCCTGAGGCAATGAAGGACTTGAGTAAAAGAAGGGGCCTTGCTGTTGTTCTGTACCTACAATCATTCTACTTCCATGTTATTTTTTATTCAGTGAGGATCAGCTTGAACAAGGATAACAACATTTGGTTGTGTTCATATTTTCCACTGACTCTCTCCTCAGCATACAGTGGGGAATCCTGTTGGCCGATGTTTGTGGTTTTCCCTCCCCAATAGAAAGGGGTTTTAAAATTTCCTGCCTCACCCCCATATGGTGATACCCCTCCATCACTGCCTGCATGAGTGGGAAAATAGCAGTCCCCTCAGTTTCTGCCTCATTGCTCTGACCACACACCCTTTCTCAGCCAGCCAGTAAGACTCAGTGTCTCGATTGAAGTGGGGGTGACAATACATACATTTCCACCCCACCTCCTGATTACCACGCCCTTGTTAGCCAGGGGAGGGACATAAAAGCAGCAGGCCTGCACCTTGAATCAGACAACCTCAAGTTGGACTCTATAGCACCCATCACCAGGACGATCTTTTCCAGAAGTCACAGCCAGAGGTTAAAGCGAAGAACTGCCTAGCCCCCAGGTGCCCAGAAGACCTGCTTCAACAGGTTGCTGCTTCAGCTTACTTCTTCATCTCTTTAGGCCCAACTTTTTCCTTTCTTTTCCAGGAGGAAGGGATCCATGCTTAGGCTTTCAGTGCCCCCCATTCCTTTTCTTCCCTTCCCAGGAGAAAGGAATCTATGCTTTCAGACTTCCAGTGGTCAAGTCCAACTCCTGAGTCTTAAGCCGAAGGCAGTCCCAACCCTCCCATGCAGAACTACAGAGTGTTTACTGAACCTTTTCCTTTTACTTAATCTATCCAGATGCACCATGAGTCCAAGCTCCAACTCAAGAGGGCCATCTAATCCTCTCGGCAGCCCCACTCTCCAAAGAGCTGGCCAAAGCAGGCTGAGTAAAGCAGTATTCAAAGCCACATCTGGTGCTCTGCTATTGCGGTCTCACCACATCCAGAAAATCTTGCACTAGGCTCAGTGCAGTAGATTCGCCCAAAGCTTTACTGACTTGCCACACCCAGCACCAACAGACCCAGAAATGCAGTGTATTGCTAGCTGATCCCGTTCTATGAAACAAGAAGGAACAAGTGTTAATCATTTTTATGAATTTTTTTTACCAATTCTTTTCAAAATTAATCTGAGTCATTTGGGCAACAGTCAAACTTTTAGCTCTATTTTAAAGGCCTCATCCATAATGTAGACAAATGACTTACTTCTTCATATTCCAGGAAAATTATTCAGTACCTTTTGGTTATGTTTGTTGTTGTAGTTTGTAGGTCATTCTGATTAGACTCTATTTTAGGTCCCAGGCTGGAATGTGCCAACATTTCTATGTGTTGATTTCAGGATATTTTTAAGACTTTGTGTTAATGTTCTTTCGAAAAAGAGAACTGTTTGAGCATCATTCTAAAGTATGCCCTGCTCAAAGCTTAAGCACAATTGAGCCTCATCAGGGATTGTTACACAAATAGAGTACTTAAACCAATATCATTAGTTAGCTGGAGGTCACTTGATCCATGATTCTAAGAACAGAGGGTGTTCATTGTTTCATCTGAATTCTGTGTGGCATTTGATACATCATCTCTTTGGAAAAGTGAAGAATATCAACTTTGTAGGTTTTCAAGTGTTTTTCTATGACCATAAAGTGTTACCTTTATCTCTTACATACATTATCTACCTACCTCTTTCTCTTTCTATAGCTATGCATCTTTCTCCTGGCTACCTGATCTTTCCAACTCTACCTTATGTCTTTTCCCATCACACCTCTTACTACCTCATTTCTAGTTCTACTTCACCTCTCTCATTATACCGTCTATTTACTTCTCTGTTCACCACTTCTAATCCTCTAGCCCTCCAATTTCTACTACTCAGAAGAACTGGGGATCATTATCTAACCATAGTAGTGCACACAAAGAAAGAGGGGAAGAGGGGCAAAGCAGGGAAGAGAAATAAGGAGGAAATTATTTGATTTCACCCAATGGAGTGGTAAAAGTCCTCAGAACAGTGCTTTGGTTTTCATTGTTGCTGTAAGAATGACATTAGTAAACATAACTAAAGCTACACTTCCAAACACGATGCCCATGTGGTTTACTGTGATATTATGTGCTAGCTTACTAAACATTAACCAAATCACCCTTACTTTATAACTAAAAATGCCCTAAATAGGATGGTTAGACACAGATTTCCACGTAAAATGTTGTTGTAATTTAATGTATCGAGTATTATTGATGTACACAATTCAGCCAAGGAATGTTTTGAAGCTCCAGTCCAAATTGTATTATGTTATGACATAGGCTTGAACATGGGTTATCACAAACATATTTTTTAAGACTCACAAAGTTCGGTCGGTGATGTTGTGACCGAAGGCTGCATTGATACCAGCAAGGTTGTGGGGGGTGATTGTTGGTGGTAAGGTGAGTTTAAGGGAAGCGAGGCATATACATCTGGTGTCTGAAATATATATTGTGAAACCAAAATCGTGGGATTAATCCCAGCTTCTCAACGTTACCAGATTGTGTGATCCTATGCAATTGTTTTGTTTCACTTTCCCTCCTATTTCTTCATTATCACATATGAGGGACTCAAAATACATGACTTCAGGATCAGGATGTATGCTGTAACAAACCTTCTCCAGTGTTTGATTTAATAAACTATAATGTTTTTCATGTATAATAGAAACCCAGGTCATCCAATGATTGCACATAAGAACTGACTTGTCTGTTAGTACACTACTGGCATTGTTGTCAGGGTGGCGGGGAAGAGTTAATGTTTCTGAGTTCATGTTTTAAAACTATCACTTCTAAAAATACTTTTCAATGGACTGATATAATTTGATCTACAAAGGAGAAGCAGTTCTGCATAGTACTGAAATACACTATTTGAATTTTAAACAGACTTTATCACACTTTTAAACTTTTGCTGGAATATGTCTTTAAAAAGGAAGGGAAGGAAGGAACGGAGGATGTACAATCAGAGGAAGCAGGAGTCTTGTCTGCTGATTCAACTAAAAGTGTAGCTAGAAAGGAGGAGTCATAAACCAGCACTATTGCAAAAAGCTTTCTTTTGCACAGTTTGCTTGGAATTTAACAAATGTGAAGAAATTGGTCCATTTATTCGAGGGATGAAAAAGTTTAGGCACTTGTACATGTGCATCACAGAGCATGAGGCATCCCAATTCCACAAAAGATGCACTGATTCATACATGTTGACCATCTCTGGAGTTGACATAACCACTCTTCTCTTCTCTCAGCAGACAACAAATCATGCACTACAAGTCAGAAGAAGGAGAGAAGTTTTGGAGCGTGTGGTGGACAAAAGATGTTGCTCTCAAGAAAGTTGTTAGCTCTTTCAATAACCTTGCCAATGCTTTGTTTATTGATTTTGTCAAAGTCCTTCATATTAGTTCCAAATGTAGAGTGCCAAGCCTTACAATATGCTGAGGGGCTATGCAAATTTCAACCAGTCCTAACAGCCTAATTGTATCTGTGCATTTTTACATGAACCACACATCTGTCTAAGTATATCCAAACAAGTGGAACGGATATCCTGCAAGCACAGAGAATGGTGTCAGACACTATAAAACTGCTTACCACAGATTCCTGCAATTTTGAAACTGTGTTCTCTGCTGCCACAAAATTTGCAGAGTGGGTCAAAACAGGCTAAGAAGAAATACACTGTGACCAAGAAGTAGAAATGGCACTTCCTGAAGGTAGAGAGTCATTTTAAAGGATGCCTGGGATGAGCAAAAAGGATGAGCCTATACCCTTAGCTAAAGATCGATTTCATTTTCGGGTGTTCAATACAGTAAAGGACATGGTTATTCAAAGTCTGACCACTTGTTTCAAGACCCTCTTAACTTTGGCAGCAGATATAGCATGCCTGGACCCAAAAAACTTAAATCAGAGTTTCCCAGGCAATGCTCTTGTGAAATGTTGTTCCGTGCTGCAAAACATAGATAGCTTTATAACTGTGCAGACCTTGCAAGAAGAGCTTCAAGATTTTGCTGCTATATGAGCAAATTTAAAAAGGACAGTACCTGAAGAGCATGACAGAGAAGACCAGACTAATGAAGACCCATCACTGCAATTAGAAGAATTTGACCAAGAACCCGAGGCTGGACCAACAAAGTGCAATATTTGCTGTGACTGTGCTGTCTGTTGTCACTCTAGCTTGAAAAAGTACTTGCTTTTCAGAAGTGCCTACCAGCATTTGTATTTGGCATACCTTATCCTGTATATAAGTAGCCTGTGAGAGATGTTTTTCTAAACTGAAGTGTATCAAAACCTGCCTAAGAAACCAAATTGGTCAGGAAAACCTTGAAGGCTTTATGCACATGTTAGTTGAATGTAATGTCCTTTCTCAGTAGAAAAACGATGACATTATAGACTTAGTTGCAAAAAAAAAGTGCTTTGCTGCAGGAGCTCTTGATTGAGTAATGCTCAGTCTCTCCGCCGCACAGACATAAAAGCAGCAACAGAACAAAAGTGAACAAAACTGTGTCTTTCTATATATGAACATCAACTGCTGGCTTTGGAACAAACGTACTCCTAGATTGTACAGCTACATTTTTTAGCATTCTTTACACTCCAGACTTCCTTTTCCTCGTTTGTGAATTCAAAAGAAGATTTACCAGAATAATTGATATGAGAAGCCACACTGATTTCAAAGCTGCTTTTTTACCAAGCATCACTCAATCCACTGGATAAGACCAAGTGAAGAGTTTGGCTAGAAGCTGCAAATGTTTAGGCAAAAAAACACACATACTACAATAATCAGATGTTATGTATGTTGCTCGGTTTTGCATAATTTTGTTTTTTAATATTTCTTTTTTTCTGTTGGTAGAGGTTATATTCTTCAGAGACTCTTATTAATTTGAACAAGAGAAGTATATGTTGAATACAATAGTGAGATTACTCTAGTTTGTGCAGAAAGCCTAGTGGGTCCTTTGGCAACAGGTACATACATTCAGGTAAATGATAGCAAATTTTGCTGGCTTGAGTTAACTTTTCATTTTTGTGGGAATATCCTTTGGTAGATCCTAATCAAGTGTTATTTTCTTTCTACATGTTCTTTTCTCAACTAGCCCACTCCTCTCTCCCACGTGAAACAGGACCTGACAAAAATACACAGAAATTCCAAATGCACTCTAGCCCTTCTGGGATACTCCTGAGAAATAATCTGGAGAAAAGTTAAATACTTTAAGAAAAAGAGCAGGTGTTGTGATTGAGCTCCATTATATATTTTGAAGGTTTTGTTAGGGTACTTTCTGCAGGTGACATTTAGCTATTATTTCAGTTATTTCTATATTGTTGCAGTTCTGTTTTCTGGAGTTCTACATAGTGAAGCTGGACAAGAGTATTATTGCAATGAATGCCTTTGGTGCTGAGAGAATCTAGCCTTGCAGAAAGAGGCCAGTGAAAACTTTGGACAAACATTTGTACATCCAGGTAAAATACTACACATTGGGGTAGATCTAGATTTCTTGCTTTGGAATTATTGTAGTATATTTTTGTTGGCCCTAATCAGATATATATTATTTGTGTCCTTGCAGGTTCTGTTTTCCACAATGTCACTTCTATTGACAAGGGAAACAAAAGGATGCTCAGAAATGTCAAATCCACTCCAGCCTTGTAGACATTTTACTTCAATAAAGTAGGACAAAGTCTGCATACTTTTAGGTAAAAAACTAATAATTGAGAGTGGGCATAGCTGTATATGTCTGTGAATTTGTTACACCCTTTTGGTGCTGGTGTCATTTCTCTTTCTCTTTATATTACAGGTTCTCTTCTCTCCTAGTAAGTCAGGAGGAAGGAATCCTTCACTGGAAATAGAAAGGCGTTGCAACCAACGCACTCTATACTTTCAGGTGATAGATTTTATCTTTTTTTTTTTTTTTATCTGCAAGATCTATTTTTTGTATGGGTAAAAAGTAAACTTACTCTATTTATTTTTGTTGCAAGTTATGTTCCCCAAATTCCCTTCATTGTGAAATGGCTGGAGAAGAACTCATGCGAGTTTAAGAGCTATTTTTTCTGGGCAATTGTAGGTTCTGTTCACAGATATTCTGACCTAAGCCTTTCCCACTTGACTGTGTGTGACATTTCTGTTTTGTTTAAGTATCAATGTCCAGCACAAAGTTGTTTGGGAATGGGAATGGGATGTTTAATCTTCAAGTAAGTATTAACAGAGGTAGAATGTTTTCATTTGGTCAAAATCTACATGTATTTGGGTTAAGGTCAGACTTGTGAGGGCCCTAGATTTTGTTAAATTTGGAGAGATTTAGACTCTGCTTTCCATAGTTGACTTATACATGTCTCTCTCTCTCTCTCTATCTCTCTTTATCTCTCTCTCTCTCTGTCTCTCTTCATTACAGGTTTGAGTCTCAGAGTCCCAACCAAGTGGATCATAGAAGAGCTAGTACAGTCAAGTCTTTGAGCAAATTGTACTTGCATTCAGGAAAAACTGCAAAAATTAGTGTTTTGCTAAATGGTTTTATGGCTGATGTGAAAAATGTTTGTCATTAAATGTACTATTCTCCACTCAGAGGTTCAGAGATGCTCTTTCCCTTATTTTTGTAATTACAGGTTCTATTCCCAGAGATTCCAACCTAACTCTTTCTCCTTGACTTTGTACTAAATTTCTGATTTATGTAATGATCACAGTCAAGGACATAGGTAGTTGGGAAAGTGTATCTAACCACATTGTACAGAGTGTTAAGAATGCAAGTAAATATTCAGTTTTCAAAACTGTAGTGCTCCTAGTCTTCCCCAATGTTACTGGCTCTATAAGCTATAAAATGCTTAATTTCATAAACATTTCTCTAAAAATAAGACCTCTGAGAGTAACCAAAAGGTGTTTCATTAAAAAGGAACACCCTTTGAATGTGGGCCACTTTTTTGGCAGTTCCTGGGCAAAATTGTGATCCTAATCTGACTCTGTGTCTGGCTATTGTAAATAGTTGATCCTCCTCCCAGCGAGCTTTACAGGTCACACTCATGGAGATGTAAAAGCCTCAGACATATATCGGCCAAATATACATTGAATAGCAAGGGGGTCAAAATACATCCCTGTTTCAAGCCTTTATTCGTCGCATGTATTGGAGTATAAGCTTATTATTGCTCTTAAAACTGGGGTGGGATTCCCCATTTCACAAATGTTGTCTATATTTTACTTTGATTTACATTGTCATATGCATTAGCAAAGTCAAGAGATGCTCCATGCAGTGTTTTTCTCATTTCTTTCATACTTGGTCCACTAAAACTGCTAGGGAAAGCAATTTATAATCTATTTTGCATCCTTTTTGAAACCTCGTCTGGAGTGGCGGAATCAGTTGTTTTTTAACCGCCCATCATTCCAGATCTTTCAGCAAAAGCTTTGCATGATATTTTCCTTCGATGTCTAGGAGCGCAATTTTGACAGTATTTGGCTCAGCTTTCATAGAATCCCTTTTTTTTTTAGATGGGAACCAATACCAAACCCTACCAGCTCCTCAAGACAGAACTTGTGGCTAGGCAAAATCTGTACAAGAGGGCTAGAAAGGTAGGCCATTGTAACTTCTGCAATTTAAAAATGGCTGCAGGAAAGTCATTAGGCAAGGAGCTCTGCTCTGTCATGAAGATTTAATAACAATCCTCAGCTTCAGCTCTGGTAATTCAATTTTGATCAGGAATAAATGCTACCAACTGTTGTTCATTTTCTTATTCCTTCAACTGTGCTGGTAGAAAATTACCCACATATAAGCTAGTTATGTGACTTGACCACGTGGCCGGGGAGATGTTAATTGTGATTACTGTTTTTTGGTTGATAAACACTGATTGATTACATTGCAATCTTTCCTGGAGCCATTCCATTTCCGAGCATTGTGTGCTCCAACAGTTGATTCTCTTCATAGTGCTTTTTAAGTGCCCAAAGCTTTTTCCTATAATTTAATCTGATGGCTTGTATGCATTTCTTTATTAAACAATCATCCAGGTAGTGTTTCCTTTAACTCATTCGTTTTTAAGCTGACTTTTTAAGAGTCTCCTCCTTTTGCACAGGATCAATTACATGTGATGCAAGTGGGTCAGGCGAGTAGTCCAGCACTGAATAGCGGAGTCCTCTGACAACTGTTGGGCAAGCCCATAAGTAAACACTGGCCTTCGCAAAACAGGAAGTAAATACAGACTTTCATCTGCTGAAAATGTGTTAATGTTAGCCTTTATGGCCCTACTGAAGGTCTGCAGATCCTGCACAACCATAGGGCATTGTGGGTAAAAAAAAGGGTGTGGGATGTATACAAAGCACATAGCACTGGACTCCCTCAGGTGTCTAGTTTTCTGAAGTGTCAGAGTCTGGTAACTTTTTCCAGGTGGCAGCCTACCCAAGCCCCAAAAAAAAGTACAGCCATTCATTATTGCAAGTGAGATGATGCTGGGAGTTAACCAAACTCTCCTGGCCCATTTGTAAAAATAACAACCAAAAGAATCAAATGTCTTCTTGCTTGCCATTGGGATGGGATGCTTTAGTCTGCAGGGGAGCAGAAAGACTGTTGAGGGTTTTGGGGTGATAGTGGGGCCTGATGTTAGGCTGGGAAAGACCCACCCCATTATTTTATCCAAAACTATATATTACTGACATACATGGGCTTTCTGCCCTCCTGGGGGGAGATCAGGGGCAATTGCCTATCTGCCCTCAAGGAGGGAAGGCAGAAAGACTGTTTCCCTATTTTAATGGGGGTTAGGGCATGGCCATACCCACGCTGGTCTGCCCCCACCCCAACAATTTAAGGCTGATCGCCATGGAGGTTGATGCTTTTGAACTTTTACCATACTTCTCCAGTGGTGTAATCTATATGATACTGTGAAGCCTCTTTGCATATTTAGCATGTTGTAACTGAACATAGTGAACTGTTGAGAACAGGACTTAAGTCTTAAGTCATCGCTTTAGTGAGCCTAGGGAGTTAAAATATTTGACTATACAATTTGATTTTATTTCTCTGGAGGGGCTCCGTCTTGTATCCCCATTTTGGGGTCCATGGCATTTGTGTGCTTTCTACTTTCAATCAGTGTTTGGGCAGGCTGAGAGTTTAGAGATTTATATAAATGCTGATACACTTATAAAAGTAACAAACTTCGAGTTTCCATTCTATACTGCTTACTTGATTCTCATTTCTTCACAGTTTAGCATCTTGGGCATCCTACATTGAGGCTTTGGGAAATTGTTTATCAATCCAGGCTTTAAATATAAATTTAAAGCCTGGATTGATAAACAATTTTAAGCCGAGTTTGCTGCTTATGATCGATGCCTGTGTTGCCTTCCGGTGGTCCTAGAATGCCTTACGTCTTCCACCAAGGGGGTTTGTTCCAGGAAAGGTTCATGGAAGTGAAAGGCTGCAGTTATAACAATGACAATGGTAGTGGTGGATCCAGCTGATGTTGGAGGGATGGCAGCAGTACTGCAGCTGGGATACTGCAGTGGCAGACAGGGTGGGCACAGCACTAGCTCCCTGGGTAGTGCCTTCAATGCCTTGGGCCCTTCGCCTTCTTCTGACCTCCTTTTGAAACGTACAAGCTACAACTGAGGTCAGAGCTCGCCCTGCCCACCTCCATATCCGGGCAGTTCCAAATGTCTCTGATGGTTCTGATGACTCAGATGGCTTTTGACACAGGACTGCACAACTTCAGTGAGATGAAGTATTCATATGGTGCTGAGATAGAGTTGCAGACATGGATGACAAAACAAACAGATCTGATGTGCATTCTCATGAAACACTCATTGTGAAAATGTAGCAGTCCTGAATTAGGGTGAAAGACAGCACAATCAATGTGGGTAAAACATGGGCAAAAAAGAATGAAATACACAAGTGAAGATAAATAATTGTTGCGTTATTTTTTAAACCTCTTCAAGTGGGGGAAGTAAAATATACTGCAAGGGCTGGGCTTTTGTCTTTCACACACATAACAGGGAAGAGTATGGACTACGAGACAAGTGGACACCATCAGTCTAGCAGTCAATTCACACTAAAGTTCACCCAATGGCAACATATGCGTTCAGGTTCCGTAGCTTCTCTGTAGCCCAACAGTACTCCGAATAGGTCTGTGTCGCCTATTTAAGTCACTCATGCTTACGGTTTAACTTCATCAAAACAGCTAAATGCATCTTGGGATTAAGGGGGTCATTACAACATTGGCGGTAAAAGCCACTTACCGCCGTGCAGAAGACCGCCAACACACCGCCGTGGCCGCGGAATACCGCCACTGTCATTATGACCCACAGCTCGGAATCTGCCAAAATCTAGACACCCACACAAGTCCGCCACACCAAAGATCAGTGATAAACTGGCGATAACAAAACCTCCAACGTCACGCCAACAGGAATACGCCCACACTATCACGACCCACGAATCCATGCAGCAGTCTTTCAACCGCGGTATTCCATTGGCGGTACACACCCCCGCGCTCAAAATACACATTCACCTACAAAACACAACCACATTGGACAATTCGAAGTACACACACCTGATACACATACACACACCACTCCCACACACTCAATACACTATAAAAAAACACACCCACATCACCAACAAACCCTTACGACAACAATTGCGACAGAAGGCCAGAGAGAGACACCACCAGAAAGAACAATAGCATCCACAGGCACTCAACACCATCACTCACACAACATCCACGCACCTCACACAACACACCTCTAAATATCACCCCACACATCACAACACACACAACCCCACACATCACCCACACCACCCCATGGCACCGCAAAGACACCTCAGGTTTTCTCAGGAGGAGCTCAGGGTCATGGTGGAGGAAATCATCTGGGTAGAGCCACAGCTATTCAGATCACAGGTGCAGCACACCACCATAGCTAGGAAGATGGAACTATGGCGAAGATTCGTGGACAGAGTCAACGCAGGTGGACAGGATCCAAGAACTAGGGATGACATCAGGAAGAGGTGGAACGACCTACGGAGGAAGGTGCGTTCCGTGGTCTCAAGACACCAGATTGCGGTTCAGAGGACTGGCGGCGGACCCCCACCTCCTCCCCCAGAACTCACTACATGGGAGGAGCAGGTCTTGGCTATACTGCATCCTGAGGGCCTCGCAGGAGTAGCTGAAGGAATGGACTCTGGTAAGTCAAACCTTTAACTACTTCATCCCCCACCCACCTGCATGCTATCACATACCCCCACCCTCGCCCTCACCTCCATTACTCCAACTCCTCATATATGTCCCAATATCACAAACCACACATCCCAAGCTCTGCATGTAACACCTAAGCATGGACACCAATCACCAAAGCATGTCCACTGCACATACCCATACACCCCCTAAACCATTATCACACAAGGTCCCACACAAGAATGCAAGCACTGGGCTACAGGGTCACCCACCCATTGCACACCATGGCACACACAGATGCAATAATCATGCTTTTACACCCCTGCAGAACCCCTACCCAAAGTCACCGGACAGGAGGGTCCAGACATGTCTACTCCACCCACAGAAGAGGCTCACAGTGATGACAGCAGCTCTGTCCAACTGGATCTAGATGACCAGCCCGGCCCATCTGGGACCTCGGGACAGTCGGTTCCCCTCACACTGGCACAAGCCACAACAGAGCCTCCCCCCTCTGGAAACACCAGCACAGCACCCACCCAGCGGGCCCATACCTCTGTCCCCAGGACACGTCAAGCATCAGTGTGTCTACCACTACAGGGAACCCAGGCTAACCCACCACCCCAACAACACCAGGGACCTGGGGGCAGTGGTAGTGGGCACACGGTTCAGGGGACAGAGGCCCAGGGAAACAGGGGAACTGGGAGGGCTGCTGTGTGAGAGGGGGAGGACAGGCCCAGGGAACCCTCTCTCCACGAGGCCCTCTCCAACATCATGGGAGCCTACCACGATTCCCAGGAGACAATGGCAACTGTACTGGCCAAGTTTCAGGATACCCAGCGCCTGCAGGAGGAACAGTATTTGGGGATCATGGAGGAACTCAAATCCATCAATTCCACCCTGGGCACCATTGTAGGGGTGCTGAAGGAACTTGTCAACAACAGGAGGGACACTGTGGCACAACAGGGGCCCCCTGACACTAGCCTGGACGATGAACTGCCCACCACCTCCGCCGGCGCTAGTGGACAGGAGGCACCGCCACAGGACCACAACACTAGCACCCCACCCCCTGCAGATGGAGAACCACCCCGCAAGCGGTCCCTGAGATCCAGGATAAAGACAGAGAACAATGCCAAGACCCCTATCAAGAAATGAGACCACCCTGATTGTCATCCTTCTGTCCCACTTTGTCACCCTGTCCATCCATCAACTGCCCCAGCTCCACTTTCTATGCCCCTTTGGACAATGCACCTGTGAGACTAATGGACTGGACTCTGCCATGGACATTCCTCCACCATCACCCCTGACCATTTTACAACCACCTCCACTATTTTGCACTTAAATAAACACCCTTAAATCACAAAACAATCTGGAGTCAGTCTGTGCTTTCGAAAATGTGTATTAGCAATAACAGTAGCAAAATGCTGTATCCATTGTAATGGCAACACACCTATGTCACACAGCTCTAGTCCATGCAGAAACAAAGCAGAGGTCATGCAGTGGGACCCACATCTGTGAAATCGAAAGGGAAACTGACAACTCAGTGTCCATACACTGGGTGAAAATGACAGACAGATGAGAGGTAGAAGAATTAAATCAGATGTAGCAGGCAGTGTTGTCTTCTTACCTGTGTCTCACTGGAAGTATTGCTGGATCACTGTGTTCCTGTTGTCTACGTCCTCTTATTTTGCTTCCTCGTCTTCACTGTCCACAGGCTCCACAGCTGCCACAACACCTCCATCTGGACCATCCTCCTGCAGAAAAGGCACCTGTCAACGCCAAGCCAATTGTGAAGCATACAGCAGGCCACAATGATCTGGCACACCTTCTTTGGTGAGTAGAATAGGGAACCACCTGTCACATGGAGGCACCAGAACCTGGTCTTCAGGAGGCCGAAGGTCCTCTCTATAATCCTCCTAGTCCACCCCTGGGCCTCATTGTAGCATTCCTCTGCCCTTGTCCTGGGATTCCTCACTGGGGTCAGTAGCCATGACAGGTTGGGGTATCCAGAGTCACCTGCAAATGTTGAGGGACAACTGTCAGACACACACTATCTCTTAGGGACATCCCCAGACCCAGACACCTAGTCACACTGTATTGGGTCCATGTCCTCACGTAATAGCCACACACTCTGGAGTTGCCCCATCACATAAGGGATGCTGCTATTCCTCAGAATGTAAGCGTCATGCACTGAGCCAGGAAATTTGGCATTCACATGGGAGATGTACTGGTCTGCCAAACACACCATCTGCACATTCATAGAATGGTAACTCTTCCTGTTTCGGTACACCTGTTCACTTCTGCGGGGGTACCAAGGCCACATGTGTCCCATCAATGGCACCTATGATGTCGGGGATCTGTCCCAGGGCATAGAAGTCACCTTTCACTGTAGGCAAATCCTCCACCTGAGGGAAAACTATGTAGCTGCGCATGTGTTTCAGCAGGACAGACAACACTCTACACAACACGTTGGAGAACATAGGTTGGGACATTCCCTGATGCTATGGCCACTGTCATCTGAAAAGACCCACTTGCCAGGAAATGGAGTACTGACAGCACCTGCACTAGAGGGGGGGATTCCTGTGGGATGGTGGATATCTGGCATCAGGCCTGGCTCCAACTGGGCACACAGTTCCAGGATTGTGGTACGATCAAGTCTGTAGGTGATAATTACATGTCGCTCCTCCATTGTCGACAGGTCCACCAGTGGTCTGTACACCGGAGGATGCCGCCATCTCCTCACCTGCCCCAGCGGACGTGCTCTATGGAGGAGAACATCGAGCAGAGAGTCAACCCACACTGAGGTACGTAAACACAACTTAATCGGAAAATGTTTTAAAATCAACATATGGCTGTATTACTGTTTTAGCAAGGCCTAGATATGTGTGACACAGTTAAAAATAATGCCATTTGGCCCCCGGAAATGGCGGCTGTCTGACCTGTAATGTGGGACAAGGGGATATGAGGTAACTGTGCTGGCGTTGTACACCGTCGCTGTAGGCGGTCAAAGACCGCGGGGCAATCCTGCATTGGTTAACATTGGACCCTATGTGTCCCAGGAGCCAATGATGATGTACACCGGCGGTGACGGTACACACCGCCGCGGACGTCACCGCCATTTTCTGTCTGTTCAATCACTTGATACCTGATCTTCGACAGGAGAGGACCTACACTGCAAGTGCTGCTGTGACCTCAGTCTGGAAGAGACAATGGCTCGTGTGTCTGGGGAAAGGGCCCCTGCCTTCAGCACGGAGGAGTTGGAGAAACTGGTGGATGGGGTCCTCCCCCAGTACACGCTACTCTACGGTCCTCCAGACAAACAGGTGAGTACACTGTGAGCATGCTGTATGGGCAATGCCTGTTTGGAGTGGTGTGGATGAAAGATGGGGTGGGAGAATGAGGCGTGAATGAAACAACAGTGAGTACATGTGCGTCATGGCAAGGGTAGGGATGTGGGCCAATGACTGTGACGGTGCGGATGGTTATATCTTCTCCTTTTCCCCTGTACTATTCCTGTAGGTCAGTGCCCACCAGAAGAAGGAGATTTTGCGTGCCATCGCCAAGGAAGTCCGGACCCTGGGGGTCTACCACAGACAGAGCACCCACTGCCGGAAAAGATGGGAGGAAATTCGCAGCTGGAGCAAAAAGACAGCGAAGGCCCAGCTGGGGATAGCCTCCCAACGTGGGAGGGGTGCCCTTGGCACCATGACCCCCCTGATGTTCCGGATCCCGGCGATGTCATACCCAAAGTTCGATGGGCGCTTGAGGGCATCACAGCAGCCACAAGGGGGTGAGTCCACTCTCATTCAGCTGATTCAGCACGCATTGTAGGTGTCTGGGTGGGGGAGGCGGGCTGTGGGTTCCCCTAGGCCAGGGCGAGTTTAGTAGGTAAATCCCCTTCTTAAGGCAGGCCCTGTGGCACCTCACCCCACCTATGTACAGAGCCAACTACACCTAGTTATGCTCCTGTGACTTCCATGTGTGCAGCAATCGGGCATAGCCTTGTAACCCATGTCCCTGTGATTGATTAGGGAACTCCAAGTGCACGGCGTAGTGCAGGGGGCTTCTGTGTCTGTAGTGTCTGCCAATGGTAGTGGTATTGGATGCACTCAACATGTCTTTTTTCCGTCTTCCTCCCCCTTTTTGTGGCCTCCCTGTGTTTGTTTGCATTAGCATCATCAGGTGGAGGAGCAGTGGCACCGGAGCAGGAGGGAGCTGCATCCCACATGGCCCTGGAGGGCGACCCAACGGAGTCAGAATTCACCAGTGGGACGGAGGGCGAGGAGAGCTCCACGGCGGGGACAGGAGCTGAGACCAGTGACACGGACTCCTCCTCTGATGGGAGCTCCCTTGCGGTGACGGGCCCCTCTGTGCCCCCCGCATCTACAGGTACAGCCGCCACCCCCTCTACCAGCACCGCCCTCCCAGCAGCCCCTCAGCATTTGCCCCGTGGCCGCTCACCCAGGAGGGTGGGCATCTCCTTCGCACCAAGCACCTCAGCCCCTGCCCCAGTCAGCCCTGCTGCCTTCAGTGAGGAGGCCATTGACCTCCTCAGGTCCCTCACTGTTTGGCAGTCTACCATTTTGAATGCCATCCAGGGTGTAGAGAGGCAGTTGCAACAGACCAATGCATACCTGGAGGGCATTCATTCAGGTCAGGCAGCCCATCAGCGAGCTTTTCAGACTCTGGCCTCAGCACTGATGGCAGCCATTGTCCCTGTCTCTAGCCTCCCCCTCCAACTTCCTCCACCCAGACCCAAACCCCTGTACCTCAGCCTATCCCAAGCACACCATCAGATCAGCACGCACACACATCAACACACAAGGGAAGCTCAGGCAAACATGAGCCCCACACATCCTACAGGCACTCACACAAGCATCATACACATGCAGACATACCAACAGCCACTGCCTCCACTGTGTCACCCTCCTCCTCGTCTCCCTCCTCTCTCCAAGTCTCGTCTCCACTCACACCTGCATGCACTACATCGTCAGCCACTACCTCCATCACCAGCATACCCACCACCACACCTCGCTCACGTGCAGTCACCACCCCACTACCATTCACACATCCCCTGTGTCCTCTCCCAGTGTGTCTGTGAGCCCACCTCCCAAGGTACACAAACGCAGCCACACATCCACCCAATAGCCATCCACCTCACGACAGCCTCCAGCCCATGCACCTTCACCCAAAGTCAGCAAAGGTACACCTCCTACAACCACTACCTCTTCCTCCACTCCCAAACCCCCTCCATCTACCCATCCCAGTGTGTCCCAAAAACTTTTCCTGTCCAACCTTGACCCCATTTCCTCACCGCCCCCACCCCTTCAGTCTTTTAGGGCCAGCCTCTCCAGGTCCCAACCCAGTGCCTCAGCCACAACATCAGCAGGAACAGTGATGCCAGTAGTAACCGGCTTCTGGAGTGCGCCAGGCAGCAGGGCAGCCAGTGTGCTAAGGAGCCAGAGCAAGGGCAGTCCCCCACCTCAAAAGCACAAAAAGTTGTCCAGTGCCCGGCGGGAGAGAGGAAAAAAATCTTCCACCAAAGCCTCTCCCTGGGGGACAGTTGGGAGTGTGGAGACAGCTGCGCCACAATCCAAGGTGGGGGAAGGGGCACAGTAAAACAGGCAAGTCTGGGAAAACCTGCACAGCGGACAAAACCCCCACAAGCACCGCTGCCAAGGACACCGCCTCCACCAGCACTGCTGCCAAGGACACCGCCGCCACAAGCACCGTTGAACAGGACACCGCCACCACAAGCACCGCTGACCAGGACACCGCCACCACCAGCACCGCTGCCAAGGACACCAATGCCACAAGCACCGCTGAACAGGACACCACCACCACCAGCACCGCTGCCAAGGACACCGACGCCACCAGCACTGCTGAACAGGACACCACTGCCACCAGCACTGCTGCCAAGGACACCGCCGTCACCAGCACCGCTGAACAGGACACCACCGCAACAAGCACCGCAGGCCGGTGAGCTCCAAAGATTCCGACACTACTGAGGCCGCCACAAGCTGGATGAAGCACTCTGGGCACAAAGCCCCCTCCAGAACCAGTGGAGATTCACATCCACTACCTCAGTCCTTGGCAGGATAAAGCACTCTGGGCACAAAGCCCCCTCCAGAACCAGTGGAGATTCACATCCACTACCTCAGTCCTTGGCAGGATGAAGCACTCTTGGCACAAAGCCCCCTCCAGAACTAGTGGAGAAAGGCATCCACTTGACAGACTGTGGCTTTGCACTCCCCATGATAAAGCAGTGGGCAAACCACCCACTGGAGAGACTTGAGAGACTGTGGCTTTGCACTCCCCAGCAGTGGAGTGGGCAAACCACCCTCTTGAGTGTCTTGAGAGACTGTGGCTTTGCACTCCCCAGGATGCAGCAGTGGGCAAACCACCCACTTGAGAGACTTGATAGAATGTGGCTTTGCACTCTCCAGGATGCAGCAGTGGGCAAATCATCCACTTGAGAGACTTGAGAGACTGTGGCTGTGCATTCCCCAGGATGCAGCAGTGGGCAAACCACCCACTTGAGTGACTTGAGAGACTGTGGCTTTGCACTCCCCGGGATGCACCAGTGGGAAAACCACCCACTTAAGAGACTTGAGAGACTGTGGCTTTGCACTCCCCGGGATGCAGCAGTGGGCAAACTGCCCACTTGAGAGACTTGAGAGACTGTGGCTTTGCACTCCCCAGGATGCAGCAGTGGGCAAACCACCCACTTGAGAGACTTGAGAGACTGTGGCTTTGCACTCCACAGGATGCAGCAGTGGGCAAGCCACCCACTTAAAAAACTTGAGAGACTGCGGCTTTGCACTCCCCAGGATGCAGCAGTGGGCAAACCACCCAATTGAGAGACTTGAGAGACTGCGGCTTTGCACTCCCCAGGATGCAGCAGTGGGCAAACCACCCACTTGAGAGACTTGAGAGACTTCAGAGACTTGAGAGACTGTGGCTTTGCACTCCCTAGGATAAAGCAGTGGGCAAACCACCCACTTGAGAGACAGTGGCTTTGCACTCCCAGGATACATCAATGGGCATGGAGCCCCCTCGTGGATCTGGTGTTGTGCATTCATCCGGCTGAGTTGCCCCCCTTCCCTTCCTCCTGAGGTGCCTGTTGTATTTCTATCTGATGCCTCAGCAGTGTTCTCTCCGTTTTGATCAGGTATTGAGTGTGGGCCTTTGGGCCCAGTGGTCCACGGACTATGATGGTGGAATACCTTGGACTTGTATTCTTGGTGTATATATTTGTTTCTAGTGTAAATATATGAATATGAATGTATATATTTTTGATTACTGTTTTTGAATAGATTACAAATGTTTGACTCATATCCTTTTGTCCTTGCATTCTTCCAGGGGGAGTTGGGGGTTGTTAATGTAATGTATCAACATGTACTTGTGTGTGTGTTGTAGTGGGTGAGGGTGGGAGTGTTGCGTGTTGCGTGTGTGTGTCACTCTTTTTTCCCTCCCCCTCCCCTGTGTTGTACGTGCAGTACTCACTGTGGTCTTTGCCGATGTCTTTGTTGTTCCTGGTAGAGAAGCAGGAAGATAAAGGCTGGCAGTATCTAGAGCTCGGGTTCCATGACGTCCTGATTCCTCTTGGGGTGTGTAGAGGTGAGCGTTTTCCCTTCCAAGTCCTGTTTCCGCCGTGTTTTTGTTTGCCTGAATCCACCCCGGAAAAGGTGGCGGATTGGACTGTTGTAATACAGAGGGCAGAACCTTGTCTTCCGCCTGTCTGTAGGCGGTTACCGCCGCAGTGTTTGTTTGTACCGCTGTGGCGGTCGGAGTGTTAAAGTGGCTGTCTACGTTGGCGGTTTCCGCCACGGTCTTAATTCCATTTTTTTACTGCCGGCCTGTTGATGGTTCTACCGCCGCTTTAACACCGACCGCCAGGGTTGTAATGACCACCAAAATGTCTACATATCTTGTGGCTGGTGGGGGACACTGTAATTCTTTGATCTGGTGAGAACATTGTGATAACAGAAGCAAACAGTAGGTGAATCGTGTTTTTGTGAAACACCAAGAAACATACCTGAGTGGTGTGGTGATCACTACCCAGCACTCCACAATTTCAGCACTGGGATACATAAACCAAAAAGTTAGTAAAAATGGGAAAAGACAAAAAACAATTAATAATCTGCTGATTATTAACATTAGTGAGTGTGGGCTTTTGGGTCACCTACATGCCTAAGACAGTATTACACTCATAGCTGCAGTCAGCAGGGCACATATGTGAAGGTGTGATTTATATGATTTAAAACTATGTCTGGTTGCAGTGACCTCTTGGCCCCTCACTTGCTCAGTATGTTTGAGGAGGCGGAACAGGTGGGCGGATTTCCCGTGGGCCTTGACAAGCCACCATTGTAGTGATACCCAAAACCAAGCCACCTTCACAATCGTGTTTGGCTTACCACCCCATTTCACTTCTTAACACTGAATTTAAGATAATGTCCACAATATTGGCCACCAAGTTGAAGAGGGTGATATCCTCACTGATACACTCGGACCAATGCGGCTTTATGCCAACCCTGAGTACTAGACATTGTATTTGTCACCTGCATGCAGCGCTGGCTCACTTTTGCTCCTTGCCTTCTCCTTTGGCACTCCTCCTCCTAGACTTTGAGAAGGCATTCGAACACGGTGGACTGGACATATCTCCACCAGGTACTCCTGAGAGCTGGGTTTGGCCCTCGATTCTGTGGCTTAGTGAAGCTCCTTTATTCCATCCCATCGGCACAGGTACAGGTGAACGGAGTGATATCAGATCCATTTCCCATTCGCCGGAGAACCTGCCAGGGGTGCCCTTTGTCCCCTATTCTCTTTGCATTGGTGATTGAATTGTTAGCTAAAATTATAAGGGAAGACCCTTTATTTAAAGGTTGGTCCTGGTCCACGGGCCAGGAGGACCGCATAGCGTTGTATGCTGTCAATGTCCTCCTGTTCCTGGCTGACCCGGCCAGTAGCGGTCCCCGAGCCCTGTACCTTTGGAGGCTGTTTTCAGAGGCCTCTGGCCTAATGCTTAATCCCTGCAAGTCCCTGCTGGTCCTGTTGCATCTGACGAGGGATTGCTATGACTAGCAGAATAATACTCCAATCAGGCGCAATAGCTTCCGATATCTGAGAGTGACTGTCACCCTCCTACCCGAATTAGCCTGGTCACTCAATATCCTACTGCTCACCCAGAGGGTCAAAGACGACCTCCAGAGATGGCAGACTCTTCCCCTTAATGTCCTAAGAAGGGTTGCATTATACAAAATGATGGTGCTGCCCTGGTTCCTCTATCTCCTCCAAAATTTCCCATACCACATACCCAAGAGATGGTTTAAAGAAATGGACGCAGTAGCGTGGCAATTTCTATGGTATAATTCTCGCCCCCGGCTCGTGTTTCACACTTGTCAAAGAAATGTGTATAAAGGGGGTTTGGGGATGTCCAATCTTTATCTCTGCTACCTAGCAATGCACCTAGTGGTAATTAATGACTGGCTGGGAGGTAGCTGGTCGGATCCTGCATACCAACTTGAACTCCTGACTATGGGCTTCCCTGACCTGCTTGGGATGCTGTATGGTAACCCCCTGCCACGTAGGATCCCAGAGGTGACCAGAGTGGTACTGATGTGGTGGAGGGCGGCACAGGGGGTGGCAGCGGATCACCCAACCTACCACGCTATGGCACGGGACATAGCTGGGAGAGGTCTCTGCCCTGGAGGGGTTCCGGAAGTGGGACCTAATTGGTATTTTGCTTTTGGGAGAGGTCTGGGCGGGCTCTCACATGCGGTCCTTTCAGGAGCTTCAGCAGAGGTACTCACTCACTGGGGCCCAATTTCATAGATTCCTATAACTTAGGCATACACTGAGTGTGCATGTCCCTCCTGGTACGACCCTCCCCGAATTTAGCCCTGTGGAGGCCAAATCCCTGATGGGCAGCTTAGGTAAAGGGGGAATGTCACACATATACTGTGCCCTGGTCACCAACACGGAGCAGACACTTAGCGGACTCCGAGAATGGTGGTAGGGCTGGTTGGGCCCCATAGACGATGAGAACTGGTGAGGCTCCTTGATGGCCCCAAGAACCTTGACTATGACCTCCCGTCTACGTGTAGTGCAAATTTACTATCTGCACGCAGCCTACCTCACAACTGACAGATTACACAAAGCAGGCCTCCGACCTCACGCTGACTGCCCCCTCTGTGCAGGCCCCAACGCTGACTTTTATCATATGGTGTGGGAAAGTCTCCAGGATTCTACAGGTGGAGGTGGAGGCCACCCCGCTGTCACTGTTGTTGGGTGTCTTGGAAGGGGCAGGGTCCATAAGAGCGGAACGGGCATTTCTGGGAGTGGCATGTCTGGCGGCAAAAAGAGACATTGCAGCTGGCTGGAGTGCGGAGACGGCACCGTCCCTTGCGCAGTGGTGGCGGGGGTGGACTGGTGTGCCCAGCGAGAAAAACTAGTATACCAAGCAAGGGATTCCAGGCTGAGTATGACAGAGTGTGGGGGAGGTGAACCGGGACACGGGATACCTATTCTGCTGCTACGCCTTAGATTCAGCGTCCAGTGTGAGACCTGTCCTGGATCAGTATAACTGACATCAAATATGTGCTTATGTTAACCATGCTGGAATTGTACAATGCAATGCCTATGCGGTGAGGATGTGACCCTTTTTGTTTTAGTCCTGGGTTTTGTTTTGTTTTAATGTTTCAATGCAAAACTAATAAAGTTGCTTATCAAAATAAATTATGTCTGGTGTAGCTGGTCCTCAAATAAGCAGTTTGAATAGATTCAAAAATATTGACCTGCATAACATTAAAAGAGCAGACTCTGAAACCTAAACCCGCAAAGCGGTCGTCATCTTTCAGCGGCTAGTGTTCCACAATAATTCCCTTTAGGATACAAGACTCACAAGCCATTTTTACCCTTCAGCTTGGAGCTAATACAACTGTGGCCAGGAGGGGGTTGTAACACAACAGTGTCCTCATCTCTTCAACAGATCCTGTAAAAAGCCAGCTGTCACAGAGATAGTGTTTTACAGCGATCAAAAGACTACAATGACTGTGATCATGTTTGAATAAAGGAGATTAGTGTATGAATCACAATATGGAATGGAAGCCCACAACACACCTCTTCCAAATAGCAGTTTGCAATCCAATTCTGAACCCATTCAATGAGTAGGAAACACTTTTCTGAAACAGTAAATGTGATTAGTAAAAACAAATGTGCTTTTTATCAATAGTAAAACCACAGATTTAGCTAATAGGAAGGTTTACAGTCCTTAAACAGTTTTGGACATCCAAACCTAAATGATTTGTACAACATTCCAACCTAATGGGTAAGGACAGACCAAAGGTAAAAGAATCCAACATAAGTTCCCTCAAAGAATATGCTTGTTAATGGAAGATTAACTGCCCTGTCAGAAACCAAATAAAAAAATACTCCGATATCCATGCACAAACTTAGTTGAACCTCACTGGTTACAGAGAGCAATACCTCTCTGTGCACACAAATCACAAAGTCATTAAAACACATAAGTTGAACATAATTTGAGTGGGAAAACAGGGCTGAATGCAGAGCCCCTCTGACTTTTTTTCACCATTTGTATTTTGTTGCTGGTGTTTTTCTGACTCTAATGATGCCCTGGGTACTGCTAACTAGTCCCAGGGCCTGTACTCTGAATAAAATGAGTATGCAAATTAGGCTAATTATAATTAGCTAAGTTAACCTACCTATAAGTCCCTAGTATATGGCAGGGCACGTAGGTTTAGGGACCCCAGCATAGGTGGTGACCCCATAGGTGTACTGCTGAGGTGCCCAGTGTCATTTTAAAGGCAGGCCTGCCTTGCTGTCTGCTTTTAAATTAAAGTTACATGCAAATTCGACTTTGGAATTAAAAGTAGTTCCAAAGTCTTAAACTATCTTATTTTTACATATAAGTCACCCCTAAGGTGTGCCCTATGTGCCCCTAAGGCTGGGTGCCATGTAAGCAGGTACGTTATAAACATTAGCCCTGTTCAGGTAAAACAGCCAAATGAATTTGTCCCTCATTGTAGTGAATGGCTTCCATAGGCTAGAATGGGGAGACTTTATTTTAATTTCAAAAAACCCCTTAAGTAAAATATACTTCAAGTTTGGTATCAAATTAATTGCTATAATAAATCTCACAACTTCCAGTTATTGGATTTATTATAACATGTTCAGATAAAGAGTTTTAAACCTTACCTGAAAAGTTGCCAACTTCAGCCCTGCAGTGTTTTTCTGCTTTGCTCTGATTGGCCAGCTTCTGGCAGCCTGGCCATGCTGCCTTGATGAGGTGTGAAGTGGCATGGCTCAGCACAAAGAGATGTGGCTGGGGGAGGAGATCTTCCCTCAGGAGCTGGAGAGGCAGGAAGGAGGGAGGGCTTCAAAGGCAGGGTAGGACATCTGGAGCACCCCACCACCTCCCTCACATCCTGCAAACCCTATTAGGTGCCCCCTTGATTAGGTTAGGAGAGGGAAGGAGAAGGGTGTGTTTAAGATTTTCAGCCACACCAGTGGGTGGGCTCAGCCAGATGTAATCTCCAAAAATCACTTTCAGCCATGATGGATTTTTGAGGAATGTGGCTCCCTGGGATCGATTTTTGCCACACTTCCCAGGAAGTGGTCATCACAGGGGGAAGGACCCTCCACCTGACTGGAGAACCAGGACCCCCCTGTTTTTCACCCAGGAGCAAGGATAAAACTGGCAGACCTGCACCCCGTCACCTCAGATCCCTACCAGATTCCAACAAGCAAGAACTACATAATAAGAACGACTGCCCTGCTGGACCCCAGACCTGCACCTGGAAACTGCACTCTGGAGGACTGCACCAGCACACTTGGGCTACAGAACAAGAAGGACTTTGCCTGGCTTCGACTGGTTCAAGGAGGGACTCCCTGTTCGCTACAGGTGAAAACTTGCTAACCAGAGTCCCCTGCACCAACTCCTGAAGACACTGACAAGCTGACCACTGTCCGTGGCCAAAAAGGAATTTGCACCAGGTGAATTCTGGGAGTTGTAGTCCACACCCTCCAAGGAGCATCTCAGAGCTTCTGGAACCTTGGGGTGAGCTGTGGACCTCAAAACAACCTTAAAGGAACATCTGGAAGAAGATCCAGAAGTTTAGAGAAGTTTGGAGAATTTTTGGTAGAAAGCTCCATAAAGGGAATGACCCGCCGCAGCAACTCCAGCCGGCTTGCCTCAACCGCGACCAGGCCTGACTTGCAGGTTCGTCCCGGTGAAGAAAATCTCTGAAAAAGTGACTAAGTCAGAATGTAGGAAGTTGACCGGGACCTCCCAGTATCTGAAGAGGGCTCCATCGCGGTCAGCCTAAAACTTTGACTTTGCCACGGTGGAGGTGTGACCAGATGACCAGATTGGCGCTATTCGTTTCTAAGCGCTAGAAAGCATTAATTCTTTAAAAATTCATATCTCCAGTTCCCCTTATCCAATTTTATTTTCGATTTGGTGTCATTTTAAAGATAAAAAATATAATCTATTGTTATAAATTGGTGTTGGATTTATATTGTATTTTCTGTTTTACTTATTTACTGTTTTGTGATTTTTAAATGCTTCACACATATGTCTCTTAAGTTAAGCCTTGTTGCTCTTTGCCAAGCTACCAAGGATTGAACTAGGTTTAATTTAGTGAGACCTAACTGGACCTAAGTGGAGGTTAGTGGCCTATTGCTAAGTGTAGGTACTTACCTGCCCTTACCAATAACCAATTTTCCAATAAGTTAACTTATACCTGTATTCATATCTGGCATTCACAAAATTAGAGTTTATACTCACAAATGGATTTTGTGACAAATACAATTATAACAGTATTGTGTAATTTTACATGTGAGGAAATCTCCGGTAGAGTGGGAATTGCAGGTTGGGTATGCATTGAAACGTAACTAAACATCAACAACTGTCCAAGTTTGAGGGTATTCACAATCTGTTGCATAACACATTTCCCCATATATATTCAGTCACCAATATACTCATCTGAAAGAGTAGGAGTAAATGTTTATCTAGGTGGGAAGCTGGACGTCAGACCACCAAAATTGGTGGAAATGTATAGGAAGGAAAAATATTTTCTCTGGGGGGAAAAAGAAATAGAAAAACATTATAATAATCTAATCATAATAATCTTCAACAGATAACCATCTGACGGCTGCACCAATCCCGTTAATTAGATCCAGACCATTGGAACAAAGTCATGTTCGACAAAGCTGTGTTCAATTTATCAAATTCATTGCTTATACAAGTTTCACAGAGTCCTGAAAGGAAATGTCAACGCGTTTCGGCGGAACGCCTTCTACTGGACAAATCCGGCCAACAGGCCGGCACCATATATATACAAGTTAAACTCCATCATTTATTTTCATAGCATTCTAGTGTGATCTACTGCAGTGGCCATCTTAACACATGCAAGCACCTAAGGTTTTGACTCTACAATCTATACATGAATTGCTTCCGACAGTTTGGACAACAATATATCATATATAACACATGAGTATCATACATACATAATATATATAATTAATTAAATTTAATAAAAATCATTAAATAGATATTATGAGCATAAAAGTATGTATTAGTACATAATTTAAACCAGTGTTATCAGTCTTTCTGATCAACCTCCATCACTTTAATTGATCAAATATCTATAGGACATATTTTTCAATGTGGGTTTTTGTATATAGATGACTATAATTGTTTCAAATAAATTCATCATAAATATTGTAAATACTGCACAATGCTGAAAAATGTTATAAATAGTTTGTTATAAGAAATTAATCAGTACAAATAAACTAGTCAGCAAAATGATTGTTATCCTATGGTTCAATACAGAATAATATCTAATATAATTATATTTTACAATATCTAAAATCATGTTCATTATTAAATTCAAAATTTAAAACGAATTATATAATATCAAATCAATCATATATACATAGCTAATTACAATATAAGGCTAAACCCTAGTGAAATTTGATCTTTTATCTAATTTGCCACTTCACTAACAACCTACACTTTGTCCTCTAAATATGATCCGTAAGTTCATTGGACCAAAATTGTGTCTTATTATATCATGACGTATTAAATAATTACCCAGAAGGCAATACATATTTTTTGTTGTGAATTAATTCTTATCTATTTTGATCTATATTGTAGGTTTCCTGATTTATGCATGTATTCATATAAAACATTATAATGTGCAATTGCGATCTTTTTTATGTATGTATGAACGCATAACTGCTAAATTTGCTCAGACTCAAATTCTTCCTTAAGTGAGTACCCTTGGAAAGCTTCAGCTTCTGCATCTCCAAGGGAGCACCCTTTGACATTTTTGAGAACTACAACAATGTAGTGGACTTATTTTAAATGTCAGAGCAAATCTTCAGGAGTAAATGGATGATTTCTTGGTGAACTGAAACCTAAAAATCAATGTGGAACAGGGTGGGCATCCTGACTCAAGTGACTATCTAAATAGCATCCTATAACTTGCCGATTTGGGAGAACCATTTGATTATCAGCTCTACTATGGCATCAGCAAATAATGTCTCTTTTCCTGGGCTTCTTAATCACAGGTAAACCAAACTCTGGAGAACCTTTCTGAGAGAAGGAAATTATAGAAAGGGTCACATTATTGCACCCAGTCCAACAAGGTTTGAATAAATAACTGCCCAAGTCCAAAACATAGGGGCATATTGATACTCTGTTTGCGCTGAAATAGCGTCATTTTGTTAAACGCTATTTCTGTGCAAACTTAACTCCATATTTATATTTTGACCCTAGACCCGTCTAGCATCAAAATATTGGAGGTAAAGTCATTTTTTGCCCGCGGAAAACCTCCTTGCATCAATGAGATGCAGGGTAGGCGTTCCTGGGCAAAAAATGACTCTAAGGCCCAGACTCCTTGTTTATCCTCCTGTACAAAAATGGTGCACGGGAGGGAGGTGGGCCTAAATAATGGTGCTAAGCATGCTTAGCACCATTATTTAACGTATGGGTCAGGGCAGGAGTTAGGGGATCAGTGGGCCTTTTCCATGGTTAAAGACCATCGAAAGAGCCCACAGGTGCCCTTCCCTAGCCCCAGGGACACCTCCACCCACACCAGAGGGACAGCAGAGGATGGACGACCCCATCCCAGGTAAGTATAGGTAAGTAGAGGTAAGTCGAAATTGATTATTTCTGTGCTGCAATGGGGGAGCCTAACTTGGGTCCCATACATGGCACTAGGCCCAATGGCCATGCCCAGGGGACATACGTCCCCGGGCATGACAATTTGGGTGGTGGGGATGACTTCTGTCTTAACTTAGACAGGAGTCATGTCCATGGGGTTTTAACATCAGAAAATGACACTAGTCTGGTTAGAGTCATTATTTATGCCTCTGCCCTTACTAGTGTCATCCTTTGATGCTAAATCCCCTGTTCCCCCTACACCTTCCCCGCCCACCTAGTGCCCTTTTTTATGATGCTAGGCAGGCATTACCGCCAGCTACCGTCATCCCATAAATATGACGCCCGGCCGGCATCTTGGGATGGCGCTAGCCAGAGTTATACATTTTGACTCTAAACTGCATTAGCGCAGTTTAGCATCAAAAAGTATAAATCAGGGCCCTAGGTTTGAGACAGAAGCATTAGAAGCAGAGTTGCCTCCATAAATAATTAGGAAAGGAGTAGGGTAGCCTTGCCTTGAAAATATCCATTCTGGAATCAATTAATACAGCTTGGATAAGTCCAGTGGAAAAAAGAGCCTTTAACCATTGGTAAAGACCACCCCATATGCTTGAAGTAACTTCAGTGTCCAGCAAAACTATACAAGAGATAAAGAAACAGAACACATGCGTAAAAGGACATACATAAGAACGTTTTTCATCAGTCCAGTCAAAATGAAGGATTATCCTCTTTTAACTTATGCATGGTCAGGGACCAAAATCAGTGGGTAGTTATGGGAACATGTGTGCATGTATGTAAGGAGGGTTTATAGGACATTCAGCAATGTTGGTTCACTGGCTTAGGGGGTGGCCTATAAAAATAGTAAAGACATTGCATTTGGCAAATATAGAACATCTGTGCCTATCTGAAACCAGAGCATGTAATGCAACTGATCACAAACCAATCTAGTAGAGATAATAAAACCAACAAAAAGATGGAGTCACGCATTAGGATCATTTAGAATTAGGAGTTCTAAAAGAAGATGGACAAATGTGTACTTTATATGAGTTTTAATATTTTGGAGTAGGCCTAGATAGCTCCAGAAACTCAGAATACTGCAACTATAAGAGTACTATTTACAAAGGAGAATAGAGAGAAAAAGAAAATTGGTATAGTTAGTGATCAAACAAAGTTGCAGGAACAACTCCCTCTATACTTCATCTGTGACTATGCTCCTTACATTGATGAAGATACATAAGCATCAAGTTATTTGTTTTGAGAAAGGCAGACATGTTTGATCAATAGTGGTTCATTTTGAGCATTCAGCTAGATGAGTAACAAACTGAAGGTACAAAAACAATGGCAGAATCAAAAACTTCTTAACCAAAGATTACAATATTTAGATGGAGGAAAGGCAAAAATTAGATTCTTAAAAATAAATGTAATGAACTCACTGTGAAAATTGTTGCTGCCCTGGAACGGAATGAGGAAAAAGGGAGACAAACATTTGGCACGTTTGTGAATTGCTGCTTACCAGAATAGCTGGGTGATCACATGTTCATCATATACAGACCCAGATGGAATGGAAAATGATAGGCAAAAACTATTTTGAGGGCTCTGCACTGATTTCCACAAGTAAATATATATTCTCATGCCTGAGAACAAACTCATTCAGCTTTGACCTAGAGGATTTGTCCAGGTTAACGATGCAGCATAACTGCACCCAGCAATACTGGGTGTGATAATACCACATGAATTACAATCTCTCTTCAGTGAACACCTGCTGCATTCAGAAAAAACAAGAATGCCAACTTACATATAAAGAGAGCTATGAATTGTAAAATGAGGAAATAAAGGTGAACAGAGAAATGCTTTATTTGTTCTTCCATCTCAGAGATTCAATCTGAACCCTATTGTCATGTAATTTGCAAAGAGAAATGTATGTGTGCAGGACTCTGTACACCCCTTTGTGGAAATCTCTGTTCAGGTAGAATTCATCGATTCAGGGTAGAAATACCTCCCCAGTAGTAGGATTTATGAATTTTCAACATCTTATATAAAGGGATAGAGTCTCTTCCAGCTAAAATTACGTCCACAAATTTGCTAACGGTAACTTTAAAACTGTATTTCTGATCTAGACCTGCTGGTGGAACTCCACAGTGTAGAAGTAGATTAATGCTCTGCTTTAGAGAACTCCAGACGGAAAGGTATTGACAAACAGCATACACATGACTTAAAATATACACACCTAACAAACATTAACCCTGCAAACACACAAATCCAACCAACATTAACCTGAGCGGAACCTCCTGGTAGCTAAGGCACAGAGCAACCCGGCTAAACTTAAAGTATTTATGCAATACCAAAACAGTATTAAAGTCAATGGGGGTCATTCTGACCCTGGCGGCCGGTGGCCGCCAGGGCCACCGACCATGGGAGCACCGCCAACAGGCTGGCGGTGCTCCCACGAGCATTCTGACCGCGGCGGTTCAGCCGCGGTCAGAAGCGGAAAGTCGGCGGTCTCCCGCCGACTTTACGCTGCTCGGGGGAATCCTCCATGGCTGCGGAGCGCGCTCCGCAGCCATGGGGATTCTGACACCCCCTACCGCCATCCTGTTCCTGGCGGGTCTCCCGCCAGGAACAGGATGGCGGTAGGGGGTGCCGCGGGGCCCCTGGGGGCCCCTGCAGTGCCCATGCCCATGGCATGGGCACTGCAGGGGCCCCCGTAAGAGGGCCCCGCAAAGTATTTCAGTGTCTGCCATGCAGACACTGAAATACGCGACGGGTGCAACTGCACCCGTCGCACCCCTGCAACTACGCCGGCTCAATTCTGAGCCGGCGTCCTCGTTGCAGGGGCATTTCCTCTGGGCCGGCGGGCGCTCTTTTGGAGAGCGCCCGCCGGCCCAGAGGAAATGTTAGAATGGCCGCCGCGGTCTTGTGACCGCGGTGCGGTCATTTGGCGGCGGAACCTTGGCGGACGGCCTCCGCCGTCCGCCAAGGTTAGAATCAGGCCCTATATGCCAAACAATAATAATTCAAAAATAAAGTAGAAAAATAGAGTCAAATTCAATAAACAAAACTACACCAAACTGACAACTATTCAATAAGTAGAACAGGAGGCATGAGTATTTAAAGTTTTAATAGAAAACAGTTCCAAAAATCACAAAGCATCAGTGACAGTGCATAGGGGGTTGGGTAAACTGGGACCTAGATGTAATATGAGACTGACCACGGTGGAGCGAAGATCTGATTCATCAAACAGGTTTGTCCCAGTCAAAGATTTTTCCTTCTGAATTAAGGGGTCATAATGACCCTGGCTGTGAGTGTTAATGTGGCGATATGACCGCAAACAGGCTGGCGGTACATGCCGCCACATTATGAGATTGGCGGGTTGGTTGCAGCCAACCCACCACTTCTCCACTCATACCGCCATGGCAGTATGAGCCACCAGGCCGGAGATGTGTATCTCCAGCCCAGCGACTGGAATAGTACCGCCGGCGGCATATGGGCCTGCCTGCCACCATGGTTTTCGTGGTGTTAGCAATGCCACAAAAACCATGGCGGTAGTCCCTACCGGTGACAGGGAATTCCTTCCCTGTCACAGGTAGGCGGCTCCCACATCCCCCAACACTCACCGGACACCCCCTACACCCCGTCCATCCAAACAACCCACACCCCCTCCGATACTCACACACCCCACCTCTCTGATCCTCACAGCCCACCACCCCCTCCGATCCTCAGACACACATCCCAACCTCCCATACATGCACACACCCACAGGTGCAGCACGCATACACCCATTCACTCACACTGGCATACACGCATTCATACGCACACTGGCATACACGCATTCATACACTCATATATCCAGATATGCTCACGCACATTCTTACAACAATCACACTGACATGCAGACAAGCACTCACTTCACCATTCTTATACGCATTTACTCGCACTCATACAACCACGCAAACAACATAACACAGATGTATTCACACACACACTCACACATTCATGCACACACTCAGACACGCATACAACACCCCCTATCCCCTTCCCCTGTTGAAAGCCTGACTTACCTTCAGCCAGGAAGTATGGCAGGGAACAGGAAGGGGTGCTGCTACCGCCAGCAGCACTCCGCCAGCAGAACTCCGCCAGGTTGTATGAATTGTCATAATACCTCCGGCGGCGTTCTACTGGCGTGGCGGTGCTGGTGGTAGCAGCACCAGCTTACCACTGTCCACCACCATGAAGTCAGGCAGTGCTCATAATATGGCAGTCAGATGGTAGCCACAGTTGCTGTATTTTGGCGGCTGTCACTGCGGCAATAGGTGTTTTTTACCGCCAATGTCATAATGAGCACCTTAGTCTTTCAAGCCCCACCCAACCATAGGAGTACACTTCAAAAGCACTCTAGGACCTATGAGGAGGTACTTCAGGCCCCATTTATGAGGCACTTGCACCACCAAAGCGTCACTTTTTGCAATGCTCCGTTGGCGCTGTGCCAGTTTTCATATTTACAAGGCAGCATTAGGCCACTTTGCATGGATTAACGCCGCCTTGTAAACATTGGTTCCCCCAACACAATATTCTGTGGCAGAGGGGTATGCAACAGATAATGCTGTGGGCAGTCCACTGCAACACCCATTGAATTTTGGTGCAGCCCCAGATTTGCGAGGATTTGCAAACCTGAGGCAGCGCCAAAAACTAACGCCACCCCAGCATGGTGCAACAAGGAGAAATACTTTTATTTCTTCTCATTTTTGCTTTTTTATGTGTGCTGCATTCTGCAGCACAATAGAAAGAGCAAAAAGCTATGAATTATTGTTTATGTGTGGGAAGGTGTCCTTTCCAGCACATAAACAATCATTAAATAAATGTGATTTGCTACATAGATTTAGCAAATTACCATTATTGATTGTTGCTGTGCAGGGAGGGACACCTGCCTGCACATAAACAACCATCCCCTACAACAGAGACACCCTTGCACTGTGGTGCAAGGGTGTTTGTATTGGAGCTAGGCAACTAAATTTAGCGCCAGCTCTAGGGGAAACACAGGGGTGTGCCGTATTTTCTTTTAATACGGAGCATGCCTACGTTTGATGCGGAGCGGTGTTGCCAATTTTGGCACAGTGCCGCACTCCACCATGTCCTCATAAATGAGGCCCGTAGAGACATACAGGGTGTCCAGTAGGGTTCAATAGCTGGGTCCAGTCCATGTCCAGATGTAAGTGGTCAGCTGGGTACTTCCAAGAAAAGGCCTTTTGTCTCTCTGTAGCCACACAGGAGTTCAAACAACTAACCTTTGGAGTGTATTTCTTTGGACTGGGTGCAACAAGGAGCAGGTCCAGTCCTTTCAGAGATCATAGACAGCAGGTCTGTTGGAAAATGGGATATTGGTAAGGGCAGGTAAGTACTTACACTTAGCAATAGGCCATTAACCTCCACTTACGTCCAGTTAGGTCTCAGTAAATTAAACCCAGCTCAACCCTTGGTAGTTTGGCAATGAGCGACAAGGCTTAACTTAGGAGACAGAGTGTAAAGCATTCAAATATCACAAAACAGTAATTAAATAAAACAGAGGAAACAGTTTAAAAATCCCAAACCAATTTATAACAATAGGAAATATTCTTATCTTTAAAATGACACACAAACAAATAAAATCGGATAAGGGGAACCGGAGATATGAATTTTTAAAGAATTATTGTTTTCTAGCGCCTAGAAACAAAAAGCGCCAATCTGGTCATCTGGTCGCACCTCCACCGGGGCAAAGTCAAAGTTTAAGGCCAACCGCGATGAAGCCCGGCTCGGCTACAGCCCGCGGGAGGCCCCGGTCAAAAGTTTACCTTCAGACTTAGTCGTTTTTCTGAAGATTTTCTGCCAGTCCATTCCGATCTCCTTCAACTCTTCTCTGGATACGCGTCGCGGGAGCTCTTGGTGGAGATTTTTACCTTCGGACTTACGAGGTGAAAATCCTTCGACAGGGGTAAACCTGGATCTTGATCCGACGTCCTTGTAGCCCTCCTCGGATACAGTGGCTTGGAGGTCCCGGTCAACTTCCTACGTTTGGACTTAGTCTCTTTTTTGGAGATTTTCTTCACAGGGACGAACCTGCAAGTCAGGCCGGGTAGCGGTTGAGGCAAGCTGGCTAGAGTTGCTGCGGCAGGTCCGTCCCTCTATGGAGCTTTTTTTCAAAAGATCTCCAAAACTTCTGGATCTTCTTCCAGATGTTCCTTTATGGTTCTTTGGTTCTTTTGGGGTCCACAGCTCACCCCAAGTTTCCAGAAGCTCTGAGATGATCCTTGAGGGTGTGGACTCCAACTCCCAGAATGCACCTGGCGCAAACTCCTTTTTAGCCACTGGAGAGTGGTCAGCTGGTTTGTTTCTTTAGGAGTTTGTGCAGGGGACTCTGGTTAGCAATTTTTCACCTGTAGTAAACAGGGAGTCCCTCCTTGAACCAGTTGAAGCCAGGCAAAGTCCTTCTTGTGGTGAAGCCCAAGTGTGCAGCTGGTGCAGTCCTTCAGAGGGCAGGGTCCAGGTGTAGGCTAGGGGTCCAGCAGGGCAGTCCTTCTTCTCCTGTAGTTCTTCCTTGTTGGAATCTAATGGGGATCTGAGGTGTGGTTGCAGGTCTGCCAGTTTTATCCTTGCTCCTGGGTGAAAAACAGGGTGGTCCTGGTTCTCCAATCAGGTGCAGGGTCCTTCCCCCTGTGATGACCACTTCCTGGGAAGTTTGGCAAAAATCAATCCCAGGAGGCAACATTCCTCAAAAATCCATCATGGCTGAAAGTGATTTTTAGAGGTTACATCTGACTGAGCCCACCCTCTGGTGTGGCTAAAAATCCTAAAAACAACCCTCTCCTGCCCTCTCCTAATCTAATCAAGGGGGCACCTAACTGTCTGGGTTTGCAGGATGTGGGAGTGTTGCTGGGTTGCTCCAAATGTCCTTCTCTGCCTTTGAAGACCAGTTTGGCAGCCCTTTCCCTTCCTGCCTCACCATCTGCTGAGGGGAGATCTCCTCCCACAGGCACATCTCTTTGTGTGAAGCCAGGCTACTTCACACCTCATCAAGGCAGCCTCGACAGGCTGCCAGAGGCTGGCCAATCAGTACAGCAGCAAAAACACTGTAGGGCTGAAGCTGGCAACTTTTCAGGTAAAGTTTAAAACTCTTTAACTGAACAAGTTATATTAAATCCCACAACTGGAAGTTGTGGGATTTATTATAACAATGAATTTGATACCAAACTCTTTGTATCGTTTACTTAAGGGGGCTTTTAAAATTAAAATAAAGTCTCCCCATTCTAGCCTATGAAGGCCATTCACTACAATGAGGGAAACACAAATTTGGCTGTTTTACCTCACCAGGGCTTTCTAAAACTATTTTTTATAAGGTCCCTGCTTATAGTTACATGGCACCCATCCCTATGGGCACATAGGGCACACCTTAGGGGTGACTTATATGTAAAAATAAGGTAGTTTAAGTCTTTGGAACTACTTTTAATTCCAAAGTCGAACTTGCATGTAACTTTAATTTAAAAGCAGCCAGCAAGGCAGGCCTGCCTTTAAAATGACACTGGGCACCTCAGCAGTGCACCTATGGGGGCACTACCTATGCTGGAGTCCCTAAACCTCCATGCCCTGCCATATACCAGGGACTTATAGGTAGGTTAACTTTGCAAATTATAATTAGCCTAATGTGCATATCCACTTTACACAGAGCACTGGCCCTGGGACTGGTAAGCAGTGGCCAGGGCACAGCCACGAGTCAGCAACCACCAGTACCTGTCCAAAATGTGTGGGGGGGACCCTGGCAAAATGGAAGACTTTTCTACAAGGTCCAGTTCTCTTCTTAACTTCTGCAGGTCCAGAAGTTGTGCTGAATTGGGTGCATGTATGTGCTACATTTATGCCTAGCATGAGGCTGTGGGTAACCCCTGAGCACTCCCTAACCAATATAGTAAAAGTTCCAGGGCCATCCCTACTCACTACCTCAGTAGTTTCTGTTCACCTTACTGAAAGTAGGACAACCATGGCCTGTCTCAAGGCATTCTCAAAATGGGGAAAGCCTTCAGCCACACTATACTTGGACTCTGAGGGCTGTGTATGTGTGCAGGGAGACTACTATGGTAAACCTAGTGTCCTGCCATATTTAACAGGACACTCCAGTTTGAAGCAGACACTGCACACATAACTACCCCAGAGACTGAAGTCTTGTAGGAAAAAAGCAGGGTCCTTCAGCAACCAAACAGGTGATTGTAGGAAAGTGCCCCTTTTTGATGGTCACTCCCACACTTTTTGCTCTAGATGCTTTTAGGTATGACTCTGAAAGTACACTGAAGCCACCTAACAAGGCACCCGTCCCAGTACTCTCTCCCTAAATTGGTAAATGTGAACTGGTATCCCCAGTTGGTAAGTACTTTAACGCAGTTATAAGTCCCTAGTAAATGGTACCAGTGGTACCCAGGTCCTGAGTGTTAAAAGGGTCATCAGGGCCTGAAGCACTATTTATGCCACCCTGAATGACTCAAGTAAAACTACTGACAGCAGGCCTACCATTGCAGACTGCAGAAGTAGTGCATGCTACTGAAACTCAACTGTGCCACACCATGTGTGGCACAACCCCATCACTGGCTTTAATGCATGCCAGTCACCCCTGAGGTAGGCATCCTGAGCCCAGAAGGCAGGGTTAAAAGTGTGAACATATAAGTGCAAGCTTTTATGTCCATATAGTGGTCTTTTCCATTAAAGTCTACTATAAATGAACAACAATCTATAGGATAACATGGGCTGGCACCTCTGCAAACCCGGAGTCACTATCTCCATGATAGTACTGCTGAAGTGGGCCATGTTTGGTACCAAACAACATGTCTTCTCACCCCTGAGATGAATCTTTTGTCAAGTGTGATATAGCATGGACCCAGAAAGCCCCCTTAGAGCTTGCCCACCAAGTTACCACAGTTTTCCTGTGCTCTGGCTGCTAGCTCACAGCTTCTCCCACCAAGACAGGATTCGGACCCCCTGGGCAGACGAGCAAACACTCCCCAGAGTCAGGACAATGGCCTGAATGGAAGGAGGACATACCTCCTTTCCTTACAGGAAGGCTAGTGTAGTTGCACATCAAAGTGGTGACCTTCAAAGGGCACACCGCCTCTGATATGCAAGCAGGCTATCTCCCAGTTGAGAGCAAAGCTGCCCCCGATCCCAGGCACATTTGCACCCAGGCAGATGAGAAACCAGAGTTAGTCAGGGGACATACACCGTCTGAAGGCTAGCCACAACATTTGGGAGGGCAGCCTGGCCTGTACAAAAGAGGTACATTTCTGCGATCTTGAAAAGTGGTGGATTAGCCACTGGGGATAGGAGCCCATTGGCTACTTGCACTCACACACAAAATGCCCCTAAATTTAAGATTTAATGGGCTCCGCTGGTACCAGAACCTCAGATCTGCAACAACATGCAACAAGTGGACAAGAGAAGACCCTCATCAATGGCAACAGAACCCTCCCCTAACAAAAGGTGTGCTACCTTGAACCTGTGGCAACCTGCTGGAACTGCTTGACTGCGGCTCCGTCTAGACCAAAGACTGCTTCAACCAGCAAGAGGGAACCCTTTGTGAGTTAAAGCCAAGACCAGACTCCCTTGGACTAGTGTCACTAATTCCCTACCCACAGCAGGTAAAAGGTACTCACAAGATAAGAAGAGAAGAGCTGGTCATCGGGCAGTTTAAGGGATCACCCAAAGACAGGTGGTCCAGTGCATTGTGGAAAGAGTAGTTCAGCTTCCTGACAAGATACAACCAGCTACCATTTTCCACTGGACCTCCAGAAGGGGAGATAGCATCTCCTCCCCCTTACCACTCGAGGGCACACTGCAACACCTTCATCCAACATCAGCTGTGGGTAGAGTTATCACATTTTTGCATACGTTTCCTCGCCCGCACCATCTCAGTGGTAAAACCAGCAACTGCAGCTCCTATTCAGCACCAAGGGTAGCCAATCACATCTCTGCACCCGAGACACTGTGTGTGTAGGTGGAGTTGTTCTGCCTGGTGAATCCTGGTCTAGGGGCCCACAAAAGCTCAACCTCCTGTGGGCTCCCACAAACATGGCCTGCAAGTGACCAAGTGTCACAATTACCAGTTCTCAGCACTGGTGGCTCCTGCGTTCAGCAACATGGACAGCCAGGACACATCTACATCTGGAACCCCTTGAGTTCAGTAATATTGGTCTGTCTGTCGCAGCTTGGTCCTGGGCCCTGCACAACCTTAATCACGAGTGGGTTCCTTTGATGAGTTAGTTTTCCCATTGGCTGTAATGGTGAGATTTGACCACTTATAAAGGCACTGATTTTATTGCTGCTTTAAAATCGATAACACAGGTCTACCACAAACCCACAGACCGTAATAATATACTACAATTTAAGAGTTTCCAACCGAGATCCCTGAGGGAGAATCTACCCGTAGGGCAATTTCTACGACTACGACGCAACTGCTCAAATATTTCAGACTATCATAAACACGCAAGTGTCTTGTCCACAAAAATACTAGAAAGAGAGTACCCTAACCACCTGATTAAAAGAGCTTACAAAAGAGCACGTAATAACAATAGAGACCAGCTACTGCTACCCAGGATCAACAAACCCAAGACAGAGCAGATAGTATGCGTGACTACATTTAATCCACTATCCAACAAAATCCAAAAGATCATTAGAGAAGGTTGGGAGATCCTGACATCAGGTGGTCTCCCCTTCCAACAACCACTGCACGCATTCAAAAGAGCCACCAACATACGGGACATGGTAGTCCACACCAAGCCCTTGAATAAACTCCCCACTAGACAAACCACCCTCTGGCAGTTACCACCACCAGCCGGCCACCACCCGTGCGGTAACTGCAGTATGAGTAGATTCACATGTAAGTCCACCACTGTAGAACTTGGTCTACAGACACCATGGCAATTAAAGGCACTTACAAACTGCAACAGCAAAAATGTGGTGTACTTGATTGAATGTCCATGTGAACTCAAGTACATTGGGATGACAACAAGGAAGGTCAGCACCCGCATCTGTGAACACAGGAGTACGATAAGATGCAAACAGGACGCTACTAAACTAACAAGCCACTATGTCACCAAAAACCATTCCCCAGATGACATGATATGGATTGTGTTAGAACAACTGACACATACAACCAAGAATATGCCACAGAAGCTGCTCTATTATGAGCAACGCTGGGTCTGGAGATTACACACAGACACCAGCGGTTTGAATGATGACATCCCATGGGCCACACTCTACAAGTGACCTCTCCCTATCCAGCCCCATCTCCTCCACCTCGCCCCCCGTCCCCTCCCCCTTTGTGTCTGTCCTCACACTCTCACATCGACCTTCCCCTGTTCCATACCACTCCTCCCACTCCTCCCTTTTCTGCTCTATTGATTTGGTCTCCGCTTCCCCTCCCACGCTCCCACCACTACCCTTACGTCTTGGTTTTCTTGCAGGCTGTCCACCATTTTCCCCTTTTTTGCTTTGGGTAATGTCCTTGCTTTTTGGTTTTTCCATTTCCCAGTGGTGCCTTTCTCACTTGGTTTTCTCCTTTTTTCCTATTGCTCTTTCTTTGTGTGGGTCTTCTTATTTTATTTAATTATTCTCTTTCCTCCTCTAGTGCTTCGTTTTCTCTCCTCCTTTTATATTTATGTAATTTTTTTGTTCTTCCTTCCTTTTACCACGTCATTTATCTCTTCTATTCTTCTTATTTTTATGTATCTATTTCTTCCCCTCTTTTATCCTTTCGTTCTTTGTCTGGTAACCCCAACCCTTCTTCCCCCCCGTCCCGTTATCGGGCCGGAGCTTGGTTAGGGCCACTTTCGCCTGTAACTGGTTTCACAGCAGAGGCTAGGCTCTGCATGCGGCGCTCCTCTACTACTTCCTGAGCCCGGGGACCACATTCCCCAGACTCCATAGCATGGAGTGACGCGCGCATGCGCACCATCTCCGGACGCTGAGAACACTGTTTCCCAGCATCCGTGAAAGTTGTCCGTGTCACTCCTCCGGCGCCTGGGATTTCTATACCGGTTTTTGCCGGTTCGATTACCGACACCCAGGTGCTCTCAATTAAGTCGCTGGTATATATGCCGCCCCCACGTTGGAACACATACCTCAAGCGGTCCAGCGAGGGGTCAGTCTAGGCGCACAGTGAGCGCCTCCTTTGATGTACCAAGTGCAGCAGCACATGCTCTGCGGCATCTCTCCCTCCATTCTGGACCTCCAGCTACACTACAGATAAGAATGAGTGCCTGGTTATTTGCATCAGAGTGATAACGTGTGTTTAAGTGTGTGTGGCTATTTAATAGTTTTTAACAGTTTGGACAGTTGTACTCAACAATTTTGTTGTATTTAATGGTTTCTGGCTATCACGACTGCAAACTAGTTGTTTTATTTCAGACATTTTACCAGAGGGATCTCCTCAGCCCCTAGCTTCCCACTAGGGCTGGATCCCCCCCTTTTCTATCCGTTAGCATTTAGGGCACACCCTACGTACCATAGGCCGTGTGCTCTACATTAACCCCTGTGTTAGGGGAAGTACCCCTCTCACACGGATTGTTAATTTCTATCTCCTGATACACGCTGTCTATGTCTATTTCCCTCCCCCCCCCCAAGAGTGTGACTATAAGGGGACACTCCCCCTCCTGGAATATGAGGCCAGTTGCCTTAGATATTAGGGTAAGGTTACTTTTCTTTCTGTTTTTTCAACAGAACTGTGTGTTCACTGCATGCTCTCCATGACCTTGGCTTGCTGTGGCACCCCTTTTATATTATATTATATTACATAGTGTGGTTTGCTATGTTGTGTGATTAAGTTAACATCACCCTCGTTTTCTACTCCCTCAGGCCTCCGCGAGGTAGTCCCTTGCCAAGGTAGGCCCTTTATATCGAATTTATTATAATTTTTTCACCCCCCTTTTATGAGGGGAGGCTCACCGTGCATAACGGTTAGGGATCCTAGGCCCTGAAGAATGCCCCCAGACCTTCCATGGCTCATAGTAGAGGGCAGAAACATGTCGACCAACTCTTAGAGAGGCGAGCCAGTGAGACCTTATTCTCACCGAGGTGTCCCGCCCTTGTTTTTAGTTACACCAGCAGATACCACTATTAAAAGTGTAGACCACACACAGGTAACTGCCTAGATGTTTTTATATTCCCTTAGTTTAGCTGGATCCCATTATCTCCAGATAAAATATATTTACGCACTCCCTCCCGTTCTTAAAACGGTGAGGTTGAGTCTGCCCAGGTGGTACTCTCCTACCTGGGTGGGGCTAGGTGGTCAAATGATGAAGCATGACACTATATAGTGTGTGATACCACCTAGTCCCTAAAAGAAAATCCCCCCCTCCCTCACTCACCCTACACAGCACCCACACTGCGCATTTTCTACACCCAGCGAGGTCTAGGAGCCCACGGATAATCTCTCGTGAACTGAGCTCCACACCATCGGTGAACCCCATACAGTTTGTGGTAACTAGTAACTGATTTGCTTCACTTTCATGTTTAAAATTATATAAAAATCTGCTCTATTTTCATAATTTGGTGTCAGGTTTCTTTCGAGTTAGTACTCTGAAATACTTAACACATGATACCCTTACTGCTCTTTGCCACACTACCAGGACTGAGCTGATGTTTTATTATTATGAACATGAGAGGCCATGTTTGGGATATTGTGAGAGTAATACATAGTGAAGCCTAACTATCATCACTGCACAATACTCTACTTTTCTACAGGGAGCCACAAGAATTGTCTTAGCAACCTGCTCTCTCCATTTTGAGTGCACCCAAGTATTGCATTTGACTCAACAAAGCTGTGAAGCAGGATTTGACACTGCACTGTCAAAAAAAGACCACCAGCACACACTCTGCATATTCTGTCAAGGTCAGGGGAGTCATCTCTCTGCATTTTGGTCAGCCTATAGTTTGCTCCTCAGAGGCATTTCACACCTATTCAAGGTAGAGCACAGACTGGGAGCTGGGGACAGAGGCTTGTTAATCAGCCTTCTGATAGTTCAGGCAGGTAAAGGGCAACTTTCTAAAAGTTATTTTTTTGTTAACAAGTATTACAAATCTGACCTCACCAGTGAATTGGATTTTTTAATAACTATTTAAAATAGTGGTTTAATAATTTTTCTAGCTGGTCTTATTACCAAGATATAGTATTAGTATTGCAATCTGTACTCTGGTTGTGCACATAGGACAGCTGGGCTTGCCACAGTGCAATAACTTTATGGGCTTTGCCACTGTCGGCGCATGCTAACATTAATTTTCTTCATGTCCCACTTTCAAATGCCATTCACCCTACTACATGGGCTGCAAAGCATACATATCGGTGACTTATTAATAGTTAAAAGTAGGATTTTCTACTTTTAAATAGGGTTATTTTAACAGTTTGTTCTGTATGACTTTAACTGCAGCAGTCAAAATACACAGAGCAGACCTGAAGTCATGCTTGTCATGCCACTCTAGTGGTGCTGCAGTTCACTAGTAACATTTAACTTCCAGGTCATGAGTGCACTTTCTATACCACATACTGGGACTTTTAGGTAAGCTAAATTCAACCATATTTAAACAGGAAGCACAGGTCCCCTGCATCTCATTAGCAGGAGTATTGTATACAGAGTTCTAAAGCTAGCAAAAATATAGGGTTCGGCATTAGGTGAAAAATCAGGGTGACAAGGCAGAAAGGGCTGGTTTCCTACAGTGGTAGCATGGCAGAAAGTAATCAGTTGATGAACTCAGATTTCACCATTGAGGACCTTGAGAAGTGACAAGATGAAGGGATGTGGGTGGAGTGAAGGTTTTCCAGATTCAGGAAGCAGACACTTTTCTTGTTGCCTTTCCACCTGATACTGTGGCATGATGATAAACTTGTGTGTCAGCAAGTGATACATCTAAATATCTGTGACACCATGTTTGGCTTGGCTGGGAGATGCCTTTGGCATCCACACAGACCCTCTGGATGAATTTAATGGCTAAGAAGTGGAGCTCAGACTGTATCTGACATGCAATTTCACAGGTCACATAGGGAAAGAAGCTGTGTGTAGCAATTACTACTTCTGTGGACACTTCAAAGATGGTGATTCCCTGCTTAGAAATCTTTTTTTTCCCCTTCAAGCAGGCAACTAAGACATTGATTAACATGGTTAGAAATAGAATAGTTTGTGGCTTACCTTCTTCAGAGGAGAGTCTGTGTGCAATTTGTAGATATTTTAGCAAGTTGTACCTGTTAATGAATCTGCTGGAGTCCTGTCTGATCATCCAGGCAGTAGTAGGTGTGTAGACTGTTGTTGAAGCCTTGCTGCAATATGGGATCCCATCTGTGTATAGCTATATTGATGATGGTGTCTGATTTACCTTGCCCCAAGCCATGAAATATTGCCAGTCAAAAATGTTTGTGATCCAACTTGTGGAGTCAGTTTTCATGACTGAAAGATGGGGTCAGAAGACTTGGGGACAGATTTATCATACCCTCCCCACTCCAGCAATGGATGCTTTGCTGTGTATGAAAGGGCTGTACTGCTCTGTATGGAAGAGCAGAAATTAGTGATATTTACCAATATATGCCACATTCCTGCTCTCTACCTCCACTGGCGCACAATGTGCTGCCTCGCACCTATGCGGTCCCCCGAGCTATGTGGTGCATGAGTGCCTGCGCTGTAGGCTGCATTGGTTTTGTGCAGGAAGAGGCACCTTCCTGCACAAAAACAAACCCTAGAGGCATTTTCCTCTTTCTAAGTGTGCTGCAGAATAAAGCACACATAAAAAGAGGAAATAACAAAGAGAAATAAAAATAATTCCCCTTGTTGTGCCTCTGGTGGGAAGGCTTACAATTGGGATGCATTCCCAGGTCTACTAGTGTTATTAAATCTCTTAATGCGTCAGAATGCATGGGTAGATGCCTGTGAACACCCATGTTTTAATTACGCAATGCTCCCATCAATCAATGTAACGCAAGGCAGAGACTTGTGCTGCCTTGTGTTACCCCAAATTTACCAAATGACACATGACCACGCAGGGTGGCTTGTGTGGCTTGGTAAATCTGAATGTAGGTTTTGCATTGTGCAAAGGCAATGGAAAACCTTGATGAATCTTGGCCTCAGTGTGGAAAACAGAGGGTCTTAAATTAGATTGTTTGCTTTCCCAGACGCCAGTGGAGACTGCAAGGGGCCTGTGATGGCTGGCCATATTTCTGTAACTTACTTGATTTGGAGCTGCTAAAATGGAACAATACAGAGTACAAGGAGTCCAAGCTCCATGGCCTTACTCAGTAAGTACAGGTACATGCAACTTTGGTGTTGTAAAATTCGTCAGGCCACTTTTCTTGGGAAAAAATGGGAATGGGTGATAAATATTGCACCCAATAAATTCTGAACTCGTTAGATTTTATCAGATGGAATAATTATCAGACAGGACACTCGTAAACAAAGCCAAAGTGGGACTAAACTTATACCACCACTACTGAGGTATGTCTGTCTGGAAGGACGAAGAGAAGTATTTCCTATAGCATTTTTAATTGGAGAAATCACATTGACTGGATCTTCTGGATTTGAAGAAGAAAGGAAAATGCCTTGTCAAACTGAATGCTCATGTTCTTGGCCTGAAGGTCAAGAGTTTTAAATGTAAAGCAAGTGATGCCATTTCTGGCATTAGGAGATCACTTTATGTGTAAATCATCTGTGTCTCATAATAGAGTATTAGCTCTAAGCATTTAAAACACTTGGGGCCAGATTTATACGTTTTGACGCAAAACTGCGCTAACGCAGTTTTGCATCAAAAAGTTTAGCACTGGCTAGTGTCATTTACTAATGCCACCCGGGCGTCAAATGTATACTTTGGTGCTGGGTGGCGCTAAGAAAAGGTTTGAGTCATTCTTCCTGACGCTAACCATTGCCCCTTGCCGTAAGGCAAAATGACGCTCACGCGTGAAAAAAGACTCTAAACCAGTTTGTGACATGAAAAAATGATGCAAAACGGATGTGTGCCATTTTTCCAAGCAATGGTTTCAAAAAGCGACGCAAACGGAGCAAGCAGTGCTAAGGAGCCCCAAAATGGATCCCAGAAGCCAGGAGAGACCCCAGGGAGACCCCCGACAGCCAGGAACCAGCCAGGAGGACACAGGCAAAACCCAGAGGAGAGATAAGAAGAAGAGGAAGTGTCGCTTCAGCGCAAAGGAGCATGAAATTCTGGTGAGAGAGGTCATGGAGCACCATCATCAACTCTTCATCAGAAAGGCGATTTGGCAGCAGATTGTGAACTAGATTAACAGTGTGGCAGAGGTCAGGAGAACTGTGACTGAGTGAAAGAAATGCTGGCATGACCGCAAGTGCAGGACAAAGGAAAAAATGGCAAGGAACAGGAAGGCAGCACTGCAGACCAGAGGTGGGAGTCCAGCATCGCAAGAGGACTTGGACGAGATGGACAAGATGGTTGCAGCCGTCATCCTGGAGGAAATTTTCAGTGGTATCGCAGGACAGGGCAGCGCAGATTAACAGGAAACAACACATATGCAGGGTAAGTTGCATGGGGTACAAAAATGCCTAAATGTCAATTGCAAGAAGGGGGAGGCACATACCTACTATACAATGCATGTCAGCCCTGAAATTCAGGCAGTGGAAAGGGCAAAGGGACATGGCACGGGACTCCCTGCACTGCCCATGCCAGGAGCATGGGCTGTGCAGAGGCATCTAGGGGCACAGCACAACACAACACCAACAACCTCCGCATGGGGGTACACCACCATGCCAAGGCTGCTGGAAATGCTGAAGCAGATCTGGGGGGTAGGGTAGAACGTAAAACGTGTCTGGTGTCACAGGACAGCTGGTATGGTCAGAATGTAAACTTGAGGACAATGCCCAGTCTCCGGCCATTGGCTCAAGCAGCATTTATCATTGACAACAGTCTCCTCTACTACCTGTGCTGTGTGCACTGGTCAATTAGGAAATTGCAGTTCGGTGCCCATGGCACATACACACTCAGAATGAGGGTTCAGAATTACTATGTGATCAATCCCCATCAATCCCTATCCAAGTGCAAATCCTGTCAACTGCTCATGTCCATAGACTCCTTAACCACCAGGCACTGTCACATACATAATGATGTACACAGCAGTAATCTCATATCCATGGGCCCATTCCTGGATTTACCCTTGTCCCTGAGTCACAATAGCTGCAATGCCACCATGCAACATCTAAGGTGTCATAGTGCTAAGACAACTGCACTGAGGGGGAGGACATATGTGTGTAGGAAGGCAAACACACCCGCACACTCACAAGAGGAAATGAAACTCTGGTAGGCCCATCAGTACAATGTGGTGTAGCACACATACAGAAACATCAGAATGAGAAACTACCAATGGTAGCACCTGTATTGTCTCATGGAAATGCCATACATGGTATGGTGCTAGGTCTCAGCACCTCATAGGTGTATATGAAAAATGATAGACTAGGACGGGCCATATTGTTATGTGTGGTGCTGCGGCATCAGCACACCAACAATCATTGCAAGGCCTCACCATGCTAAAGGAAGCAGAGGGAGGGTTGATGAGGACAAGAAGGTGGAAAGCCAGAATTTGGACAGAACCCACATGTGAGAGAACAGGGCTGATTGCAGAGGCCCCCTAACTTTTTGACCCCCTTTTCCACTTTTTGCTGGTGTTTTCCTGACTCTGATGATGCCCTGGGTACTGCTAACCAGTCCCAGGGCCTGTGCTCCGTGTAAAATCAGTATGCAAATTAGGCTAAATTATAATTGGCTAAGTTAACCTACCTATAAGCCCTTAGTATATGGTAGGGCATGTAGGTTTAGGGACCCTAGTATAGGTAGTGCACCCACAGGTGCACTGCTGAGGTGCTCAGTGTCATTTTAAAGGCAAGCCTGCCTTGCTGGTTGTTTTTAAATTAAAGTTACATGCAAATTCCACTTTGGAATTAAAAGTAGTTCCAAAGTCTTAAACAACCTTATTTATACATATACGTCACCCCTAAGGTGTGCCCTATGTGCCCCTAGGGCTGGGTGCCATGTAACTATAAGCAGGGACCTTATAAAAATAGTTTTATAAGCCCTGGTGAGGTAAAACAGCCATATTTGTTTCCCCTCATTGTAGTGAATAACCTGCATAGGCTAGAATGGCTAGACTTTATTTTAATTTTAAAAATCCCCTTAAGAAACAGATACCAGACGTTTGGTATCAAATTAATTGTTATAATAAATCCCACAACTTCCAGTTGTGGGATTTAATATAACTTGTTCAGATATAGAGTTTTTAACTTTACCTGAAAAGTTGCCAACTCCAGCCCTGCATTGATTTTGCCGCTGTGCTCTAAATGGCCAGGCTGCCTTGATGTGGTGTGAAGTGGTCTGGCTCAGCCAGGCAATGAGATGTGCCTGGGGGAGGAGATCTCCCCTCAGCAGATGGGGAAGTTGGAAGGGGGAGGGCTGCCAAACTGGTCTTCAGAGGCAGAGAGGGACATTTGGGGCAACCCAGCAACCCCCTCACATCCTCCAAACCCAGACAATTAGGTACTTCCTGGATTAGATTAGGAGAGGGTGTGTTTAGGATTTTTAGCCACACCAGTGGGTGGTCTCAGCCAGATGTAACCTCCAAAAATCACTTTCAACTATGATGGATTTTTGAGGAATGTTGCTCCCTAGGATTGATTTTTGCCACACTTCCCAGGAAGAGGTCATCATAGGGGGAATGACCTTGCCCCTGATTGGAGAACCAGGACCCCAATGTTTTTCACCCAGGAGCAAGCATAAAATTGGCAGACCTGCACCCACACCTCAGTTCCCTTCCAGATCCCCATCAGATTCCAACAAGGAAGAACTACAGGAGAAGGACTGCCCTGCTGTACCCCTAGCCTGCACCTGGACCCTGCACTCTGGAGGACTGCACCAGCTGCACACTTGGGCTTCACCACAAGAAGGGCTTCAACTGGTTCAAGGAGGGACTCCCTGTTTGCTACAGGTACAAAGGAGCTGCCCAAAGTCTCCTGCATCAAGTACTGCAAGCAGAGCCCAGCGTCCAGTCACCATTTGAGGATTCTGACCAGCTGCATTCTGGGAATTGTAGTCCCAACTCCCAAGGAGTAACTCAGAGCTTCTGGAACTTTGGATCAAGTTGTGGACATAAAAGGACACAAAAAGGACCTCTGGAAGAAGATCCAGAAGTTTGGAGACGTGTGGAGCAACTTCATAAGTTGAAGAGGTGCATTGTGGGAGTTGTAGTCCCAGACGCCAAGAGGCACACAAGAGCCTGTGAACTCTTGGCTGGTGCATTGATGTAGTGCAATATGTCACAATGCAAAGGCAACAACTACTTCACATGGGCCAGGCTGACTAATCTTTGTCATCTGAGTCAACTTCAAGGCAACCAAGACCAGTGATTTGTAGATGTAATTGGCAGGATGGTATGCAGTTGTTAATCATAAGTGGTCAGTGTTGTTTGGGACACATGCATGCTTGAATGAGATGACTGTCATCTACACTGTGATCATCACATCTACCTATATATATGTTTTCCCCTACCCCTGTACCCCAGGGGGGATGGGCATGCAATACATCATCACAACTGTTGAGGACAATCATGATGGCATGTCCATTTGTACATGGATTTAGTGAGTGGAACACATGTGAGGAGGGCTGCCACCTAGGAATAAGGTATTCATAGGCCACTCACATCTATATTCATGTGTCCAGTTGTGGACAACCATCAACACCTGATCTGCCAACACAATTCCAAAAACACCCACACTGATGCCAGCACATGTTTGGCCTTACCTGCATGCACGCCTATTGCATACCACATAAGTGTCATGTAAATGGAGTACAACTTACGGGGCTAGATGCTTGGGGACAGTTACCCATACAGTCCTACATGTACATTACAATACGGGGTGCACAATTTTGTGTGGAAAACTGATGAATCTCTGTCTTGTGAGAATGAGGGTATGACTCAGTGACAATATACTGACACTGGAGCACTTCCAAGTCGCATTTGGGCCTATATGTGGCTAGTAATCACCTTGTCCACACGCTTCTGCCTAATGCGCAGCTCGAGACTCCCAAGATATGATTCTCTGCCTATGATATCTAACCCTTGCACAGAACACTATGTCAAAATCCAGTCAAGTAATATATCAGATAACATGCAAGCTCATCATATCTTGCAACGAGTGCAACACACGAGTCACTCACACAACAGCTGCAATCATTACACAGAACAGATATTATCACACTTACTAGATAAGTCTGGGTCCTGAAATCAAGCCACTTTCCAGATAGTATAGGGGGCGGGTCCACCTGTAAGAAATGGAAAGGAAATATATGCTCAATGTCAGATCACTGTACAAACGTGTGGACAACATATCACAGTGTGTAACATTTTATATGAGTGAGCTGGTGATCCTGTATGTAGATTCTTCAACAGACATACCACTGCAACCTCACATTGACACTGGCACTCCAGTGAGTGATAGACACACATCTGCACACATGCACTGGACCTAACAATCATGTGGTGCTAAACCTGACAACAAACATTTGTGGCAAATCCATTGCAGATGGTACTCCATGTCATGGTTTGTATTTGGGTGACAATTTCAATGGCAAGTCCCCGGTGCACTGCAATACAAGTGACTCAGGTATTGTGGCCTGTGCATCTAGGGTCACTGAGTTACTGTGTGATGGACATGTAGCTCAATTTTCAGTCTGCAAATATCATGCATTCAGTGGTCCATAACAGCTGTGGCAGAGTTGTATGTAGGTAACAAATGCCCCATTGGCAGTGTCCCCTAAGCCGTGTATGCCCCCTTTGACAACATAATGGCTGGGATCATGTGTGTGTAATGATGACAATGTAGCGCTAAACATGGATTGCCCACTTTGCTGTCCTGATACAGTGAAAAGTGGTATGCTGAAAGTGTCTTACCTGATCATCATTGACAGAATGCATTGGCAGAGGTGTTGTCATTGCACTTGAAATGTGTGACTAAGGGCCACATGTACAAAGATCAGGTTTTGTGGGTCACACATTGCAAGACTTAGCAACTCGCAATTTTCAAGTAGGATGATCTGAAGTACAACACTGTCAATGGCACTGTTTGCAAATCACAATTGGGGTAGCAAATTACCTACCTCATGAATTTTAATGAGGTAGGTCTCCTTTTGCAAATCCCTTGGGAATGGCAGCACTCGCAGGGAGGCTGGCCTGCTGGTCTCAGCAAACCACCATGTCTGTGACTGCTTTCTAATAGAGATGTATTTTTTTTAACAAATGCAGCCTTATTTCATTAAGGGCAAACAGAAAGCATTTAAAAAACCAATATTATGACTTACATTTTTTTTTAAAGCAGCCAGTGGTCCGTGGGACCACTTCCTTCTCTGAAACTATTCTTGGGCATGCATTCACAAAGGGGAAGGGATCCCATGGGGACCCCTCCCCTTTTGCAAATGGGTTAGCACCAACTTGAAACTGATGGTAACTGCAATTGTTTACTGCCAGCATTCGCGATCACCAAAAAATCAATCAGCGGACTGCAACTCATAAATAGGAAGGGAACGCCCCTTCCCAAATGCCACTAGCAAACCCTGTTTTGTGATTCAGCAATGTGATTGCAGAATGGCAAAATTGAGGATGTGCATCGGAGTAAACATTTTTTCTTGACGTAAACACATAAAAATCTGAAAACTAGGCCGTGTATGACAATTAAAAATAGCTTGGTACATGTGGCCCTAAGTGATAGTCGTATATGACTCAACAAACTCAGGACTGCATTGTTAACATGTATAGACATGTGGACTACATCTCAGTACTAGGACACTGACAGTTTGTCCTGCTTGCATTCAACATGGGCACAAACATTGCATGCAACACGTCAAGACATCTGCTACTGTCACTCAGGAGCATTCTACTGTACAGATTTGTCAATGTGATACTCACCAACAGGGCCACCGATTATCACACCAGGTGGTCCAGCAGATCCTGCTCTCTGTCCACCAGGTCAGCCGAGCGATGCTTCAGCTGGTGCTCATTCCTGCTCGTGTGGAATACTCGTTTGGTGTGGTAGAGAACTTTGCCCCACAGCAGCCCCCTTGCCTCTGTGTGATACCCCTGTATCACACGCCCACCTAACTCCAGCATCAATGGCGAAAGTGGCACACCAGCCACTCAAAGCCCCCAGGCTCCTCCTCCCTCATGCGGGTCAGCCTCGCCCTTCTCGACATGTCCGTGCACAAGAAAGCAAAGCAGAAAAAGTGTAAAAAGGAAGGAAAATAAATGTAAAAAAGGAAACGTACAGCCCAAACCTAAGAATCCCAACTAACTCAACTAATCCAACCCCCAAGCAGACACCCAACAGTACAAATACAATCTAAAAAACACTGAACTACACAAAAGTACAAATACAGGTACAATAAACAGAATACACAAAAGACACAAGAGAGACTCCACAAGATCCAAGAAACACAATCCAGACCCCAGCAACACCGAGGCACAGCCACACAGTCAAGAGAAAGCACAGACTGTAAAGTGAAAGTGAAAGTGCACCCACTGTACCATGCCTGTAAACAGGATTTCCAACTATATCACTTTCTGTCCCCTTTGCGGCCCGTTTCCCATCATGATTGTATTTTTTTTTACGCATACGATGTTTGCGTGAATATTTTCTACGCATAACCTATATGTGCGGCAAAATACCATGCATTACCTGGTAACTTCAATTTCAATGTGATGATATGTGTTTGTAATATGCGTTGACTCATTTGATGTGTGTAGTTGTTTGATTTTGGGGACATTTCATTTCACACGACAAACAAAACTCAGGGATGAATGAGGATGGCTGATGAGTGCTATGTAGGATATGTTACCCCTCATTTGTAATTAATTATTGGTTACGACTTCATGGTGACTTTTGTGTCACCTACCCATATGTCGGCCATGTGTACATGTTTGGTACGTACAGTGTTTGAGACACTGTGCCTTAATTTCACCCATAAAATGTTAGGTACACGTCAGTTTGACTCATAAGAAATACCTATGTTACTTATTTTGCTGTGGTGGACCTGCTGCCCTGGCTGCATGTGTTCACATATATTCAGATGTGCATTCCACAGAAGTGTCCAGTTCAAGTGTGTGGGCATATGTACCCTGTGTCAGGGTTGGGCTCCATGGTGTTACGGTTTCGTGCAGGTCTAGTCAGGAATCCGTTAAGGCCACACCTTGTGTTCACAGAGTATCTCACAAGGAAGTAGTGTACCAAAGCAGAAGAGCAGCTAAAACCATACAAGGGAAAATGCCAGCCATGGTAAGGCAGAGAAAACAGACATGTGAAGGCAGAGCAACCTTAGTGTGAACAAATATGGAACGAGGCAGTAATGGACAAACACGAAGGGCTTATCACTAAGATTGTACACAGGGTAGGGCTCAGAACTTCCCACAGCAACAGGGAACGTCAGTGCCTCTGTGCAGATTAATCTTACAGTTAGTCACCACGCAAGCCCCATAGAAAAGAGGCAGCAGAAGTGATTCTGTATCCGGATCTATGGGGCACAAACAAGGATTGTACTTACATACATTAGACCAGCCCTTGTGGGTCCAGCTGGAGACCCAGTGGCAATTCCTGGAATACAGCCATAGCACAATGTCACTATTAGGCACTAATGACTCCATGCAACACTAGACAAAGGATGGGGGCTGGATTTTCCTCCTGGAAACCAGGTGCCCGACCACATACAAAGGAAAACACTTCTAGACAGGTGAGAACTGATAGGTCACTTACCAGACACGATAACCCAAGGGGAAACAGAAAGCAAGGGAACCAACTAAGAGGCAAAGCCAGGCACAGGGAACAGGCTCATGTTGACACAAAGGCTGGAACAGGTCTGGGAAACAGAAAGCAGGCTCTGGCAGAAACAAACATGAACAAGGTTAAGAAACAGGGAGCAGACTCTGTCTGGAACAAGCAGGAACAGGACTGGGTAAACAGAGAGCAGGTGCAGGAGTAATCAGGACTGTAAGACAATCCAACACGGGGTCTGGAACACAAAGAAATTGTACTCCAATGCATAACGATGAGCTTCAGGGAATGGCAGCTTCTAAGCAGTTCCAGGCAGCAGCAAGGCCAGGGCAGCGTCACATGGCTGGGCTGCACAAGATAGGTCACAGGTGTGTGCAGCTAAAGTCTCTCACAATTCCTGGAGGAGAGAATCCAGTATAAAGGGACAACCAGACTTTTCCCATAGGAAGCAATGGACAGAAGATTACAGGTCTTACTGACTACCAGGCAGTGCATTATAGGACCTGAAGTCCATGCAGCTAATGTAGTTCTTCTATAGCATGCCATATGGAAAAGGGAAGCAAACAGGAGTCAGAAAGGGACTCTTGGTGAGTGTTAATGATGAACCCCAAGGTACAGATAGTCCATTTACAGTGCCCCCTAGGGGTGAGAGGGCAGAGACTTAACACATGGCAGTGGTAGGACTTATTTCAGGGATGGACTGCGCAGGGCATGTGTTGTGAACATTGCTTATCATACCTGGGACACTCATTCTATCCATTTTCACAAATGATGCCCCCCTTGTCACACAGGCTCCTTGCAGAGATTGCAAATGTCACACTTACTGATGTCAGGGGTCTGTTCATACATTCCAGTTTCCACTGATATTTCACATCTACTACCTCATGTATGGGATGCTTATTTACCTTATGATTGGAGGTGTCATAGTTGTGTGTCATGTGCTATAGAAGACCATGTTGGCAACGTGGATGTGTGTCATATGCTGTGGTCCATTGATTTTGCCCTTCATATGTGAAATTCAAAAGATGAGTATTTTTAATATGTGTGTGATGTGTGCTGTACAATCATACGCATCAGATGTGATGTTCATTCAGAAGTAGTCAGATTTGTCGTTGTAACATGCTCCCTGAGGTAATACTCACATTCCTAAAGAACATGTGATGGAGAAAGATGAAACCAGAGCAGGATTGTTTGATCAAGTAGGGTGTTTAATTACATATCCTAACAAGGTGTGTAGAGTGACTATTTGTTGAAAACAATTTGAGCAACTTTGCTGTCTGCAGTGCATTCCTGCAGCTGTCTTTTGATGTTCCCCCTCATTTCCCCAGGCACCATCCTCCTCCTCCTCCTCCTCCTCCTCAGGCAGTTCTTGCCAGGGCTCATATAGGGAGATGTTCCACCTCCCACAAATGTTGTGCAGGATAGCACATGTAAGTATGGTTTTGCAAACAACGTGTGGGGCATATAGGAGGCTGCCTCCTGTGATGGCCAGGCACCTGCATCTGGACTTCAGAATGCCAAAGGTCCTTTCTACAATGGTGCATGTCCTCCGACGTGCCTCATTATAGGCATGCTCTGCTGCTATGCTTGGGTTAGGGAATGGGGTCATGATCCATGGCTGGATCCCGTAACCCTGATCCGCTGCAAAAGATAATAGGAGTGAGTATTTTGTTAGTGCTTGCAACAGGAATGTCATGGAACATGGCAATTGATATCTTGTGTCATCTGTGATTCATATGTGTTTGTGATATTGTGTGAGAACGTGGGCTTCTGCGAGGTTGTTTCTGCAGTGGGTTGTTTGACTTGATAACTTGTGTATGGGTCATTGACCTGGGATCTATGATTTTGTTTCCAAACCGCTGATCAGTACATATGTACCATGCGTTGTGTAGTTTCTAACATGTTTTAGTGTGTTTTCACTGGAGGGGACATGATACTTCCACACACTCAATAGATTCCAATGTGATGGTAAAATGGTTGCACTATATGGCCTGGACTCCCATCCATTTCAACATATATAATTGCAGGTGAAATGCAACAGTGAGGCTCTTTGATTTGGCTAGGTGACAATGCACAACACATCTCCATAAGTTGGCAGCACTGAAGTGTTCACAATTGACAATGCAGAATTATACCATGTGTGACAAGTTCTATGCAAACCTATTTTTGTGCCCTCACCGAGTTGGCTCATGTGCCAACATGTACCTACACTACTAAACTTGATTCAGGTAAGCTGGCTAAGTTGATTGTGGGGGTGAAAGTTTCAGTGTAGGATGGTCCATCTGCCTGTACATCTGTTATGTATATGGGGAATTGTCTCACTCCGTATTTGTAGCAGTGTGCACTTTGCATTAGTATCACATCCACATGTTTTTATAGCACAGTCCACTTTCTTATTGCTAGCTGGCGATGTCATCCCAGGAGTGATGTGAGATGTTGATACTGCCTCTATAATTCCATGCCACCTTCATTAGAGTCTGCATCATCATGCTATGTGTCTCATGGTGTTTGACCTGCAGCAACACACATTACACACCCCTTACACAGGACGTATTTCTTGGAAGAGTGTGGGATTGAGTGTTATTGATGTGATTTTGAAAGGTTAATCTTCCAAGTTGTACTGCCAGTTAATGCCATGTCATTGTCACTGTGTGGTTTTAAATTGGTCCCTTGTGGCTCTAGAGTGACATCTCTTGTTATTTGCATCTGTCATTTGTCCATAGGTGTGTATCCCATTGGGTCAGGATATCAAACATGACTACCAGTGTCACACCTTAGTGTCTTCCTGGCCACGTGTCAATGTAGTGATGTATGTGTTGGGTGTCCTACAGGGTTGCTGTGCTGTGTGTAAATTACTAGGTTTCTGTACTTACCAACAAGTAGGCCATTGCCATATCGTTCATCTTGGAAGTGCCGATTGATGGTGCTGTGGCGGAAGATGAATGAATCATGTACACTCCCAGGATACTTTGCCATGATGTTGGTGAACAATCCACAGTGATCCACAATGGCCTGCACATTGATGGAGTGTGTGTGCTTCCTGTTGCGGTATAGGTGCTCGGTTGCAGTAGGTGGCACAATCCGGACATGTGTGCAGTCAATGGCACCAAGCATGTGCGGGAAGCCATGAATATTATAAAACCCCTGTTTGATCTCCTGCTGCTTCTGCTGTGTGTTGGGGAAGCTGGTGTGGCGGGGTGTGAGGGAGATGATGGCATCAAGTACCTTGTGAAGGAAGGCAGAGAATGAGGGCTGTGAGATCCCGGCAACCAGGGCACCAGTGGTTTGAAAAGAGCCACTTGCCAACATGTGCAGGACAGCTAGCAGCTTGGTCTTGATGTGGGGTGTCTGCAAGCTGGGTGCCAAATGTGGCTAAATGTGGCACAGCAGCTACTGTATGGCTTGCCAGTTTAGTCTGCCTCGCCTGCCTTCTGCGTTGCCTTTGGGGTCCATGTTGGTGTGGTTGTAGCTGCTGCTGTTGCTCCTGTGCTCTGCATCTTTGTGCATGCTGCATGAGTATCACCTCCATGTCTTCCTTTTTGAGCTATGATGTTGCTTGTGTGAGTTTTCCTTAAGTAGCGGTGGGTTTTGCCCATTTTAACGCCTGCCCTGACTTCATCACTCAATCATGCTCTGGGTAATTATTTATGCATCACATGATCCCTAAAAATCATAATCAGAGTTTAGCCTCATGAAGCATTGCAGAAATACTGTACAGCTTTGCATATTGAAAAAGCCACATCACATTTGATGGGTATGAATGTACAGCAAACATCACACACAGTGTTCATGACATATATCCTGTCTATTTCAAATTTGAAGGGCTATATCAGAGGCTCACAACTATGAGACACATCCATGTTGCCAACATTGTACATTGCAGCATATGACACCCAACTAAGACACCATCAACCATAAGGTAAAAAGGTCCTTCATACATGAGGCAGTGGATGTGCAATTGCATTGGTAACAGGAATGTATGACCAGACCCTTGGCAGCAGTAAGTGTGACATCAGCTATCTCTGCAAGGAGCATGTGTGACAAGAAGTGCATCACACCTGAAAATGGATAGCATGAGTGCCCCAGGTACGACAAGCATTGCTCACAAGACATGCCCTCTGCAGTCCAGCCCAGGTAATAAGTCCTACCACTGCCATGTTTTAAGTCTCTCCCCACCCTTCTCTAGGGAGCCCTGTAAATGCACTATCTGTACCCTGAGAGTCTTCATCTACACACACCCAGACTCCCATTCTGACTCCTGTGTGCTTCCCTCTTCAGTATGACATGCCATAGTCATAGTTCATCAGTCTGCATGGACTTCAGGTCCAATAATGCACTGCCTGGTAGTCGGTAAGACCTGTAATCAGCTGTCCACTGCTTCCCATGTGAAAGGTCCAGTTAGCCCTTTGAACTTGATTCTCAACTCCAGGACTTGTGAGAGACTGAAGGTGCACACACCTGTGAGCACTTCCATGCAGACCAGCCAATTGAACCTGTCCTGACCTTGCTGCTGCCTGGAACTGCTTAGAAGCTTCCATTTTCTACATCTCCTTGTTGTGCATTGGTGTACAAATCACTTGTGTACCAGAGCCCTTAGGGGACTGTGTAATGTTGCAGACCACAGCACAAACTGTATTTTGTTCCCACAGTTTTGTTCCTGCTTGTCCCAATCAGAGTGTGCTCACTGTGTATTTGCCTTGTTCATGTGTGTTCCTGACAGAGCCTGCACACTGTTAGCCAAACTGGTTCCAGTCCTTGCAATAACCATAGAGGCTCCCTGTGGCTACATTTGTCTCATAGTTGCTTTCCATGCCCTCTGTTTCCTCCTGGGGTGTTGTGTCTGGTAGGTCAACGATGAATCCTCAAACGTGCAGTATAGTTTAATCAGTTTACTTATCGTATTCTGTTCTAGGACATGTATTCAAATGGCCTAATCGAGCCCCCAACCCTTGTCTGGTTTTGCATGTATTCCTTAGTGCCAGTGAGTGTGCTATGACTGTATCCATGGATTTGGTACGGTGCCTACAGCACAACAAACAAGGGTTGCCAATCTGTATGTAAGGACAAAACATGATTGTGTCCTGACGGTTGAGACACAAATTCACTTCTGCCGCCACCTTCTGATGGGGCTGGTGTGGTAACTAGCTGTGAGATTAATCAGCATAGAGGCACTGATGTTCCCTGTTGCAATGGGAATTTTAGAGCCCACCCTGTGTACAAATGTTGTGATGAATCCTGCCTGTTTCCTATTACTGATTCATAACATATTTGAGCACACAAAGGTTGCTCTGTTGTCAGCCTTATAAAGGCTCTGCAGTGCCATAGCTGGAAGATCCCCATGTATGTTGTTAGATGATCTTTGGCCTTTGGTCAATTCTGCTTTGAAGGATACTCTGTTAATTCAAGGGTTGGCTCCACAGACTCATGACTAAACCTGCACGTAACTGTGACAACATGGAGGCCAATACTGACACATGGTACACATGGCCACACACTTGAACTGGACACCTTTGTGCAATGAACCTCTGAAAATATGTGAACACATGCAGCATGGTCTGCTGGTCCTCCACAGCCACAGGAGAAACATAGGTCATTTACATGACTCAAACTGTAGTATACATAACAATTTTAGGATTGGGTTTGAGACTCTGTGTCACAAACACTGTACCTACCTAGCATGTTCAAATGATGGACTCATGAGAAGTATACACACAAGTGACCATGAAGTGGAATCCAACATTTCATTACATGTGATGGGTAACATATCTGACAGAGCCATTACCAACCGTCCTCAATCTATTCTGTGTATAGTTTTTCATGGGAAATGTTTTCTCCCCAAAGTCAAGGAAGTACACACAGCATAAGACGCAACAGATATAACAAACACATATCATGACTGATGTACCTCAATGAATGGCATCTGATGGTTATGCACATTTATTACACATTCATAGATGCACATTACACCAAAATGTTCTCGTGACGTTCCCACAGAGGCACAACACAACAGGTCAAAAAAGATGCATATTCGTCAAATGATGACGCATATGCGTTACAAAATGACGCTCAAACACATTATACATCAATTGGTCCCTAGCGTTAATTTCAACACCTCACCCCAGGAAATCGTTTCTCCATTTAAAATGTATTGATCCTTGAATGCGGGGAATTTTAATGCATATGCGTCCAAAAATATTGACGCAAACCCCGTAAGCGTCATAAAATTGCACGCAATAAAAAAAAAACGGCCCGCAATTGAGATAGGAAGTGATGTAATAAGATATCCTGTTTACAGAAATGGTACAGTGGGTGTACTTTCACCTTTCACTTTGCAGTCTGCGATTATTCTAGAATGTGTGGCTGTGTCTTGAGTTGTCTCTGTGAATATTGTGATTTTGTCTCCTGTGTGCTATAGTTATTGAATTTTGGTGTTTTGTAAGTCTCTGTGGTAATCGGTGTAAGTGTTTTTTGTCATTTATTGTGATTAGATTTGTCTTTGTACTGTTGGGAGTGTGTTTGTGGGTATTGTTAGTTGGGGTATTGTTGGGCTGTCTGTGGGTTAGTTAAGTTTTCTTTTCAAACCTCCTTTCCCTGTTTTTCCCTCTTTACCCTTTTCTATCCTATTTTGGTTGAGATGTTGGGAAGGCCATGTCTGGGTCGAATGGGTGAGGAGGAGCTAGGGGCTTTTGTGTGGCTGGTGTGTCACTTCCTCCCCCTGATGTTGGAGGCTGGGGGCCGGGTGATACAGGGGTATCACGGAGGCAAGGAGGCTCAGGTTGGCAAAGTTGCTGTTCCACCTAAGAAGAATATTCAACAGCCAGCGCAACGACCACCAGTTGAAGCATCGCTGGGCTGACCTGGTGGCCAGAGAGAAGGACCTGCTGGACCACCTGGGTGTGGTGATTGGTGGCCCTGTTGGTGAGTACAAATTTGACTAATGTGTACAGTACAATGCTCTGGAGTGACAGTAGCAGATTTTGTGACATGATGCATGCAATGTTTGTGGACATGTAGAATGTAGGTTGAACAAACTGTGGCCCTGATTTATACAAATTTTGCTACGCATTACTGTAATTTGTTGACAAAAAAGCTGTGCAAACTTACAAAACACAACTTTATCTTGTAAATTAGTGCCACTTTGGCATCGATAGATGATGGTAATGCGGCACAAACAAAATTAAGAATCAGGGCCTGTGAGTGTACCAGGAATGGGATGTATTTCACATGCGAATACAAGGAACCAATGTAGTCCCCAGTTTTTTTAAACCAAGTCTGAACAGTATTCATGGCCATATGTACAAAGCTCTTCCTACCCTCTGATAATATCTTAGGCTGATATTTCAGCATTTGCATTATTTCTGGATGCAAAAGTATAGCACACTTGCTACGATCAAATTGATTGTGCTAATTTCCGTACCTGTTGCGTAAATAAATGAAGCAAATGCAACACACAAAAAAAGACACATCTGGCCCTAAGTTCATTGTTTCTGTGTGTTTACGTCTGAACAGAAAATCTTTCACATGGCCAAACAAATTGTGCCAGGAAGCTACCAGATTGCTGTAGCACAAAACAGGTTCATCTTGTGGCTTTTCGGAGTAGGCATTGAAATACTGTCATTGAGTAGCATGGCCCAACAACATTTTTGCCTTGGACGCAATTGCTGGGACTGAACTAGTGCAGTTACCATGTGTGTTACTTTATAGCCAAACAATTTTGTAAGGTAAATGGCTCATCATGGGATCCCTGCTCTTTGTGAATGCATGGTCACAAACTATTTATTAGCTTGATGTTGTGCAAGGGACCACTGACTGCTTCCATTATACCATTTAAGTGACAAAATTGGTTGTTATTTTACTTTTGGTACACCCCTGCTGATATAGTGCAGCATATGTACAATTATTAACTTCTCAGTATGAAGGCTATCACAGACATGGTGGTATGCTAAGATCAGCAGGCCAGCATTCCTGTGAGTGCCGCCATTCCCAAGGTGCTTTCAAATAGAGAACCACCTCATCAAGATTACAGAAGTAGGACATTTGCTAACCCATGTTTTAATTAGCGGACAGTGTCAGTTTGGTTGTATTACCACAGATCACTCAACTTGGCAATTCTAAGTTAATGAATGTGGCAAAGTGTGATTTTCAATACTTGATATAGGTAGACAGGGCCCAGAGTAACACATTTCGGCCCATATTTATACCTTTTTAGTGCTGCATTTGTGCTGCTTTTTTTAGGTAAATGCGGCACAAACTGACAAAATACAATTGTATTTTCTAAGTTTGTGCCGCTTTTGTGTCAAAAAATGATGCAACTGCGGCTCTAAAAAAGTATAAATGTGGGCCTTCATGTGCAATGACTACACCTGTGCCCATGCATTCTGTCACGGATGATCAAATTAGACACTGTCAGCATACATCTTTTGGTTGTTGAGAATCAGATAAGTGGCCAATCCATGTCTAGCGTAACATTGTCATCAAGTAACACACAGGATCCCTGCTGTCATGTTGTCATAGGGGGCATATATGGCTCTGGGTACACTGCCAATGTGGCATATGTAACCTACAAACAACACTGGCACACATATAATGGACCACTGAAAGCACAAAAATTCCTGAACGCAAATCAACCCACATGAGCATCACAAAGTTGTCCCTTGATGCACAAGCCACAATACCTGAGTCACTGGTATTGCAGTGCACCAGGAATGTGGCATTGCTTGTGTCTCACAATTACAAATGATGAAATGGAGTACCCTTTGGAAAGAATAAAGCACAAAATTGAGTATTCATGTTTGGCACCACATGATTGTTAGGGACAGTGCATGTGTGCATATGTGTGTTTATCACTCACTGGAGTGACAGTGTCAATGCATGTTTGCAGTAGTATGTCTGTTGAGGTGCCTACATGCCTGATGTGCAGCTCTATCATATAAAATGTCACAGACAGTTATTTGTTGTTCCAAGTTTTGTACAGTGAGCAGACATTGAGCACATATCACCCTTCCATGTTTTACAGGTGGACCAGCCCCCTACACAATTGGTGAAGTGGCTCAATTTGCGGACCCAGACGTATCCAGTAAGTGTTAATATGTTTGTCCTGTGTTGTGTTTGCAGCTGTTGTGTGATTGACTCCTGTGTGTTGGACTCAGTGGAAGGTATGATGTGCTGGCACGGGATCTGATATGTGACTTGAATGGAGGTTGACATTTTGTTCCATGTGGGAGAGAGTCATATATTGGGAGTTGAGTGCTGCACAATAGGCATGGCCAGTTGAAGAAGGTGATTTGTTGCTACATGTATGCCAATCATTAATTTGGAGGTGGCCAGTATCGTAATTTAGTCAGCAAGTCATACCCTATTTCACACAAACCAGTGATGCATACGTTTCACACACAGACTTGCGCATCCCTGTTAAGTAATGAACATGTAGGACTGTATGGGTGACTTTCACGCAGCATCTAGCTCCACGTGTTGTACTCCATTTATATGCCACTTGAGTGAAATGTCATAGGCGTGCATCCAGGTCAAGGCCAGATGGGTGCTTGCATCAATGTGCTTGATTTTGGAAAGGTGTTAGTGAGATCTAATGATGTTGACAATTGTCTGCAATTAGAAAAATAAATGTAGTTGTGATTGTCCAATGGTTGACTCAGTCCTAGTTGGCATGCCTCCTTACCTGTGGTGGACTGACTAAACCCATGGACAGCTGTCCAAAGCTTTGTGGTTGTCCGTGATGTTTGAAAGTATGTGTTGCATGTCCATCCCCTCCTGAGGCACAGGGTTAGGGCTAGAAAATATGTGTACCTAGGTGTGATGATATGACAGACGTGTAATTCAATCATTCATGTGTTCCAAGCTACAATGCCCCCCTCATGATTACCAACTGCATACCATCCTGGCAGTTCGATATACAAATCACAGGTCTTGTGTGCCTTGATTTTGATCCTGAAGATAGTTATTAGTTCACCTGGCACATGTTGAGTACTTGCAGCATTTGTTATGTGACTAATAGCCGTACAAATATGCACAGATCATTTAATTAAGTACACACCTTGTTGTGCATTGCTGTGCTGTTAGATAGTTGATGGGTAGGCTGCATTGGCATGTCATTCCTCAGGGACATTCTATCATCTGTACTGTGATTTAGACTGTATGTGCTATTTTTGAAGAAGTGTTAGAATATCATCTGTAGATGTATCACACAATAATGTCACTAATGTTTGGCTGTCTCTATTTTTACAGCTGCCAACATGAATGCCCAGGAGATACGGAAATTTCAAAGGCGGGCAGTGCAGTACCGCCACATACTCGATGTGGAGGCTGGTTTCCGCAATATGGCACAGAGATATCACCATTAGAGAGCCACAGGGGTATGGAGGGCATTTGCCCAAGGGGGGCCAGCATTGCCCACAACTGCCACCACCACCACAGCTCAGATCACAGTGGCCCAAGGGATGACACCCACTCCAGCAGGTCCCTCAACCTCGTTAGCCCAAGGACCACAAGCAGCACCTCCTGCACCTCCCCCTCCAACCACGGCACCAGCACCAGCTCCTACAAGTGGTACCCAGACAACACCAGCTGCTGTACAGTATTCCAGACACTAAAACGTGGCATGCAACGTATGTTGCGCAGGATGGACAGGCTGCAACAGGAGGTGGCCCGCAATAGCAGGAGACTGCAGGGTATTAGGAAGATCCTGCGTAGGGCCAAGTTGTGACTTTTGGATCCTCACCCATGATTCCCTGCCCTCCCTCCTCTTTCCTCGTTCTGTTCTTTAGTGGGTTTAGGGGTCTTAGTATTAGGTTAGAGTAGGCTGTTTGTTTAGTTAGTATAAGTGGGTTGGGGGGTGCAGGGTGTTATATTATTACATGTTTTTTGTGGGTGAGTGGGTGGGGATGATGTTGGGGCTTATGTGTATAAAATATATATATATACATATATAAAAACAATATATATATATATATATATATATATATATATATATATATATTTGTTTAGGATACATTAGTATGTGTTTAGGTTAGTATATGTTGTCCTACATGCGTCCCGTAATATAAGGGGGGTGGGGAGTTGATGTTTAGAGTGTTTAGTTAAATGTGGTAAGAAAGTTTAGCTTAGGGTAGTTAGGACCAGTTGTGGGTAATGTATAGTTAGGATAGGTTAGGTTAGTTAAGGTGTTTCCCCTAGTATAATTTTCCTTTAATACTGATACAATAAAGTTTTATCTACTCCTTTACAGTATGTGTGATATGCTTGGGGAGCAGGGCCTTTGCATGGGTGTACAGTGCCAATTTAGTATTTGCATTTGTGTTCCATCCTGCATCCAAATCCCATTCTTGACATGGTTATTCCCACTTCCAAATGAGCTGTCACATTGGCAGCTACAACAAAGCTACTTCTCTATGTATCTGCCATCCATTGCACCCATCGCTCAAGGTAACCATGGTTCCCAATGTGTTTAAAGGTTGGTGCGTTTTTAAATCTGTCATCGTTTGAGTCCTGTGTTGGAATCTTGGGCTCTGTGGGACGTCTGCCTGCAGCCTGATGTTAATGTGAACCCTGATAAGCTGAGTGATGTTATAATCTTATGAAGTTCTGTATACATAACTCACATCTATAATTTATTACATTGTACTCCCAGGTTACATAATTGTCAATACACTTGTACACATCCATTCTTGCTGTATGGTGTGAGTGTGTGATTAAAGTTTATAGTCAGATGTCACATACATAGGGGGTCATTACAACCCTGGCGGACGGTGTTAAAGCGGCAGTAAGACCACCAACAGGCCGGCGGTAAACATTTTGCAATTACGAGCGTGGTGGAAACCGCCAACAAAGACAGCCATTTTAACACTTCGTCCGCCACGGCGGTACAGACAAACAGCGCGGCGGTCACCGCCAACAGAAAGGCGGGAGACAATGTACCACCCACACTATTATGACAGGCCAATCCGCCACCTTTTCCGGGGCGGATTCACCGTGGATAAAAACACGGCGGAAACAGGGATTTCGAAGGGAAAACGCTCATCTCTACCCACTCCACGAGGAAGGAGGACACCATGGAGCCAGAACTTCATATTCTCCCAGCGCTAGTCTTCCTTCTCTTCTACGAGGAGCACAAACGCCGGCGGCGAAGACCACGGTGAGTACTGCATCTACGACATAGGGGAGGGGGGAGGCAAAAAACAGGGACATACACACTCAACACCCCAACCCCCACCCCGACCCTCACCCACTACAACACACACACACCAATGCTTATCTATACATTACAGTAACACCCCCCAATCCCCCTGGAAGAATGCAAAGACAAAAGGAAATTAGTGTAACTATTGTAATATATCAAAATTCAGTAAGCAAAAATATACATATATATATACACTATAAACAAAATATACACCACTGTTAGTAGTGCAGGTTTTGCACCATTCACAGTCCGTGGACCACTGGGCCCAAAATGCATGGGCGAGGCCCACACAAGATACCCGAACATGACGGAGAGAACACTGCAGGGGCATCAGATGGAAATACAACAGGCACCTCAGGGGGAAGGGAAGGCGGGCACCTCTGCCGGATGAGTGCACAACGCTAGATCCACGAGGGGCCTCCATGCTCATTCATGTATTCTGGGGAGTGCAAAGCCACAGTCTCCCAAGTCTCTACAGTGGTTGGGTTGCCCACTGTACCATCCTGGGGAGTGCAAAGCCACAGTCTCTCAAGTCTCTACAGTGGGTGGGTTGCCCACTGTACCATCCTGGGGAGTGCAAAGCCACAGTCTCTCAAGTCTCTACAGTGATTGGGTTGCCCACTGTACCATCCTGGGGAGTGCAAAGCCACAGTCTCTCAAGTCTCTACAGTGGGTGGGTTGCCCACTGTACCATCCTGGGGAGTGCAAAGCCACAGTCTCTCAAGTCTCTACAGTGGTTGGGTTGAACACTGCTGCATCCTGGGGAGTGCAAAACCACAGTCTCTCAAGTCTCTACAGTGGGTGGGTTGCCCACTGCTGCATCCTGGGGAGTGCAAAGCCACAGTCTCTCAAGTAGATGCATGTCTCCACTGGTTCTGGAGGGGGACTGGTGCCCAGAGTGCTTTATCCTGTGCAGGACAGACAGAGTGGATGCATGTCTGCACTGGTTCTGGAGGGGGACTGGTGCCCAGAGTGCAGCACTCACCCCGTGATGGTCCCAGTTGCGTCACTGCCCCTGCCGCAAATGGGCTAGCGGTGCTTGCCATGGCAGTCTTTGCCCTGTTCAGCGGTGCTTGCCCTGTTCAGCTGTGCTTGAGTTGCCAGTTTCTGACCTGTTCAGCGGTGCTTGCCCTGTTTAGCGGTCTTTGCCCTGTTCAGCGGTGCTTGCCATGGCGGTCTTTGCCCTGTTCAGTGGTCCTTGCCCTGTTCAGCTTGCCATTGCAGTCTTTGCCCTGTTCAGCGGTGCTTGCCCTGTTCAGCGGTCCTTGCCCTGGCTGTCCGTCATTGCCCAGCTGGGCTGTGGCTGGCAGTCCTTCATGGGTCAGCTGGGCTGTGGCTTGTGGGGCCCTCCTGGGCAGCTGGGCTGTGGCTTGCGGGGCCCTCCTGGGCAGCTGGGCTGTGGCTTGCGGGGCCCTCCGGGGCAGCGACGATGGGGCTGGCAGTGGCCTCCTGGGCAGTGACAATGGGGCTGGCGGTGGCCTCCTGGGCAGCGACTATGGGGCTGGCGGTGGCCTCCTGGGCAGCGACTATGGGGCTGGCGGTGGCCTCCTGGGCAGCGACTATGGGGCTGGCGGTGGCCTCCTGGGCAGCGACTATGGGGCTGGCGGTGGCCTCCTGGGCAGCGACTATGGGGCTGGCGGTGGCCTCCTGGCCAGCTGGGATGATGGCGGTCTTCTCCGCCGTGCTGCTCCTCACAGACTTTAGAGGTTTCTTCTGCCCCTTCCCCAACTTGGGAGGAGTCACAGCTGAGTCCACACTCTCCCCGGGACCCCTGTGAGCGGCTTGGCTGGCTGGAGTCTTCCCCCTCTCCCGCCGGGCACTGTACAACTTCTGGTGCTTCACAGGGGGGGGGACTGGCTGTGCTGTGGCTCTGTGCCACACTGGCTGCCAAGGTGGCCGGTGCACTCCACATACCTGTAACAACAGGCACCATTGGTCCCGGAGATTTTTTGGCTGAGGTGCTAGTACGGGACCTATGAGTTGGATGGTGGGGTGATGGGAAATAGGTTAAGGGGGGACAGGAAAAGTTGTTTGGACACACTGGGACGGGTAGCTGGAGGGGGTTTGGGAGTGGAGGAAGAGGTGGTGGTTGTAGGAGGTGTAACTTTTGTGGTTTTGGGTGCAGGTGCATGCGCTGGAGGCTGTCGTGAGGTGGATGGCTGTTGGGTGGGTGTGTGCCTGAGTTTGTATATCTTCAGAGGGGGCGTCACAGACACACTGGGAGAGGACACAGGGGACATGTAAATGGTAGTGGGGGTGGTGAGAGCACGTGAGCGGGGTGTGGTGGTGGGTGTGCTGGTGCGGGACGTAGTGGCTGTAGTGGTAGTGCATGCAGGTGTGAGTGTAGACGAGACTGGGAGGGAGGAGGGAGACGAGGAGGAGGGGGACACAGTGGAGGCAGTGGATGTTGGTGTGTCTGTATGTGTGTGATGCTTGCGTGAGTGCCTGTGGGATGTGTAGTGTTTATGTTTGCCTGAGCTTCCCTTGTGTGGTGAGGTGTGTGCAGGCTGGTCTGATGGTGTGCTTGGGATAGGCAGAGGTACAGGGGATTGGGTCTGGGTGGAGGAAGTTGGAGGGGGGAGACTAGACACAGGGACAATGGCTGCCATCAGTGCTGAGGCCAGAGTTTGAACGGTTCGATGAAGGGCAGCCTGACCAGAATGAATGCCCTCCCTTTCTACACCCTGGATGGCATTCAAAATGTCAGACTGCCCAACAGTGAGTGAACTGAGGAGGTCAATGGCCTCCTCACTGAGGGCAGCAGAGATGACAGGGGCAGGGGCTGAGGTGCCTGGGGCGAAGATGATGCCCACCCTCCTGGGTGAGCGGGCACGGGGCACACGCTGAGGGGCTGCTGGGAGGGCGGTGCTGGTAGCGGGGGTGGCGGCTGTACCTGTTGAAGTGGGGGGCACAGATGTTGCCGCCACCACAAGGGAGCTCCCATCGGAGGATGAGTCCGTCTCGCTGGTTGCAGATCCTGTGACCGCCGTGGTGCTCCCCTCGCCCTCCGTCCCACTGGTGTATTCAGAGTCCATAGTGTGGGCCTCCATGCCCATGTGGGATGCAGCTCCCTTGTGCTCCGGTGCCACTGTACCTCAGCCCGATGATGCTAATGCACACAAGAACAGGGAGACCACAAAAAGGGAGGGACGACAGAAGAAAGACAGGTGGAGTGCATGGCTTACCGCTACCGTTGGCGGACAATACAGACACAGCAGCCCCCTGCACTACGTCGCGCTGTTGGGCTCTACAGTGCAATTCCTGGGAAATGGCCTACAAGGATGACATCTGCACACATAGATGACACAGGTGCATGAATAGCTGTACTTGGCACTCTACAGAGGTGGGGTAGGGGGCCACAGGGCCATGCCTTACGAATGGGCTTAGCCTATGGAACTCGCCCTGGCCTAGGGGAACCCACAGCCCTCCTCCCCCACCCAGACACCTTCACTGTGCGCAAAGTCAGCTGAATGATAGTGTACTCACCCCCTTGTGTCTCCTGTGATGCCCTCAAGCGCCCATCCAACTGCGGGTAGGCCACCGCCAGGATCCGGAACATCAGGGGGGTCATGGTTCGACGGGCACCCCTCCCACGTTGGGAGGCCATCCCCAGCTGAGCCTCCGCCATCTTCTTGCTCCAGCGGCGAATGTCCTCCCATCTTTTCCGGCAGTGGGTGCTCCGTCTGTGGTGGACCCTCAGGGTCTGGACGTCCTTGGCGATGGCACACCAAATATCCTTCTTCTGGTGGGCGCTGACCTACATGAAATGTACAGGGGAAGAAGAGAAGTCATTACCAACTGCACCGTCAAAGTGAGTGGCCCACATCCCTACCCTTGCCATGTGGCACATGCATTCACAGTCTTTCATGCACGCAGAACTCTGCCCCGATCCTTCTTACAACCAGTCCTCTCCACACAGGCATAGCCCATACAACATGCTCCCTGTGTCCTTACCTGTTGGTCTGGAGGACCCTAGAGTAGCGTGTACTGGGGGAGGACCCCATCGACGAGCTTCTCCAACTCCTCTGCAGTGAAGGCAGGGGTCCTTTCCACAGACGCACCTAGGCCTACTCTCTACACACATACAGTCCAGATTTTGTGCATGACTGGTGTTCTGTGTAGACTGTGGGTACATACCTCTGAGTTGTTCGACTCTGTGCTCGCTGTTGTCCTTCATAGGCACCGTCCGCTGGGACATGTGAGGAGATGGCGGAATCCTCCGGTGTACCGACCGCTGGTGGACCTGTCGACAATGGAGGAAAGAGATTTGATCATCACCTATAGGTTTGACCGTGCCACAGTCCAGGAACTGTGTACCCAGTTGGAGCCTGACCTGATGTCAGCAATCCGCCATCCCACTGGAATCCCCCCTCAAGTGCAGATGCTACCAGTGCTCCATTTCCTTGCAAGTGGGTCTTTTCAAACAACTGTGGCCATGGCATCAGGGATGTCCCAGCCTATGTTTTCCAACGTGTTGTCCAGAGTGTTGTCTGCCCTGCTGAAACACATGCGGAGCTACATCGTTTTCCCTCAGGTGGAGGACTTGTCTACAGTGAAAGGTGACTTCTATGCTATGGGACATATCCCCAACATCATAGGTGCCATTGATGGGACCCATGTAGCTTTGCCCCCCCCCCACAGGAGTGAACAGGTGTACAGGAACCAGAAGAGTTATCATTCGATGAATGTACAGATGGTATGTTTGGCAGACCAGTACAACTCCCATGTAAATGCCATGTTCCCTGGCTCAGTGCATGACGCCTACATCATGCGGAATAGCAGCATCCCTTATGTGATGGGTCAACTCCAGAGGCACCTGGTGTGGCTATTAGGGGACTCTGGTTACCCCAACCTGTCATGGCTACTGACCCCAGTGAGGAATCCCAGGACCAGGGCAGAGGAACGCTACAATGAGGCCCATGGGCGGACTAGGAGGGTGATCTAACGCACCTTCGGTCTCCTGAAGGCCAGGTTTAGGTTCCTCAATGTGACAGGTGGATCCCTATTATACTCACCAAAGAAGGTGTGTCAGATCATCGTGGCCTGCTGTATGCTTCACAACTTGGCTTTGCGAAGACAGGTGCCTTTTCTGCAGGAGGATGGTCCAGATGGTGGTGTTGTGGCAGCTTTGGAGGCTGTGGACAGTGATGAGGAGGAAACAGAGGAAGAAGTCATTGACAACAGGGAGTCAGTCATCCAGCAATATTTCCAGTGAAACACAGGTGAGAATACATTGCTGCCTACTACAAGTACTTTTACACTTCTACCTCTATCCTGTCTGTCGATTTCACCCAGTGTATGGTCACTGAGTTGTCACTTTCCCTTACGGTTTCACAGGTGTGGTTTCCAACGTGTGTCATCTGCTTAGATTCCTCATGGACTAGAGCTGTGTGACATAGGTATGTTGACATTACTATTTCCTGGTAATTCTGTCACTGTAATTGCAAATACACCATTTCTAAATCACAGACAGACTCCAGATCTTCTGGTGCTTTAGGTGTGTTTATTTACATACAAAATATTGGAGGGGGAAGTTAAATGGTGAGGGTTGATGGCGGAGGAGTGTCCATGGCAGAGTTCAGTCTATTTGTCTCCTAGGTGCATTGCCCATATGGGCATAGGAAGTGGAGCTGGGGCAGTTCCAATATGGACACGGTGACAAAGTGGGACAGTGGGATGACAATCAAGGTGGTCTCATTTCTTGGCGGGGTCTTGGCATCGTACTTTGTCTTGTTCCTGGATCACAGGGACTGCTTGCGGGGTGGTTCTCCATCTGCGGGGGGTGCTGGTGTGGTGGTCCTAGCGGCGGTGGGGGTGGTGGGCAGTTCATCGTCCATGCTAGTGTCAGGGGCCCCTTGTAGTGCCATAGTGTCCCTCCTGGTGTTGAGTACTTCCTTCAGCACCTCTACGATGGTGCCCAGGGCAGAGCTGATGGTTCTGAGTTCCTCCCTGAACCCCAAATACTGTTCCTCCTGCAGGCGCTGGGTCTCCTGAAACTTGGCCAGTACCATTGCCATCGTCTCCTGGGAGTGGTGGTATGCTCCCATGATGGAGGAGAGGGCCTCATGGAGAGTGGGTTCCCTTGGCCTGTCCGCCCCCTGTCGCACAGCAGCCCTCCCAGTTCCCCTGTGTTCCTGGGCCTCCGTCCCCTGGACCGTGTGCCCTCTGCCCCCAGGTCCCTGTTGTTGTTGGGGTGGTGGGTTATCCTGGGTTTCCTGTAGTGGTGGACACACTGCTGATTGACGTATCCTGGGGACGGAGGTTTGGGCCCGCTGGGTGGGGCTGTGCTGGTGTTACCAGAGGGTGGAAGGTCTGTGGTGGCCCGTGCCTGTGTGAGGGGAACCGACTGTCCTGAGGCCCACGATGGTCCGGGCTGGTCATCTGGATCCAGTTGGTTAGAGCTGCTGTCATCACTGGGGGCCTCTTCTGTGGGTGATGTTGGGTAGTGGTTCTGCAGGGGTGGAAAAGCATGCTTATTGCATCTGTGTGTGTCATGGTGTGCATTGGGTGGGTGACCGTGTACCCCAGTGCTGGCATTCCTGTGTGGGGGCTTGTATGATTTTGGTTTAGGGGGTGCATGGGTATGTGCAGTAGGCATGCTTTAGTGATGGGTGTCCATGCGTTGGTGTTGCATGCAGGGCTTGGTGTTGGGATGTGTGGTTTGTGATATTAGTACATTTGTGAGGAGTTGGAGTGATGGAGGGGGTGAGGTAGGGGGTCTGTGATAGCATGCAGGTAGGGTGGGGGATATGGTAGTTAAAGGTTTGACTTACCAGAGTCCATTCCTCCACCGACTCCTGCGAGGCCCTTAGGATGCAGAATCGCCAAGACCTGCTCTTCCCATGTTGTTAGTTGTAAAGGTGGGTGTCCTCCGCCAGTCCGCTGAACCGCCAGTTGGTGTCTGGAGACCACGGAACGCACCTTCCCCCGTAGGTCGTTCCACCTCTTCCTGATGTCGTCCCAATTTCTTGGGTGTTGTCCCACTGCGTTGACCCTGTCAACTATTCTTCGCCATAGCTCCATCTTCCTTGCAATTGAGGTGTGCTGCACCTGTGCTCCAAATAGCTGTGGCTCTACCCGGACAATTTCCTCCACCATGACCCTGAGCTCCTCCTCCGAGAACCTGGGGTGTCTTTGCCGTGCCATGGGGTGGTGTAGGTGATGTGTGGGTAGGTGTGTGTGGTGATAAGTGTGGTGATATGTAGTGGTGTGTGGTGTTTTGTGCGTGGAAGTTGTGTGGGTGATGGTGTTGACTGCCTGTGGATGGTAGTTTGTGGATGCTGGTGTCTCCCTCTTGCTTTCTCTCTGTAATATTGGTCGTAGAGGTTTGTGGGTGATGTGGGTGTGTGTTTTATATTGTAATGGGTGTGTGGGAGTGGTGTGTGTATGTGTATCAGGTGTGTGTATGTCGAATTGTCCAATGTGGCGGTGTTTTGTATGTGTGTGTGTGTATTTTGAGCTCAGCGGTGTGTACCGCCAATGGAATACCGCGGTTGAAAGACCACCGTGTGGATTCGTGGGTCGTGATAGTGTGGGCTTATTTCTGTTGCCGTGACGGTGGAGGTTTTGTTTTCGCCAGTTTATCACTGACCATTGGTGTGGCGGACTTGTGTGGGTGTCTGAATTTTGTCGGATTTCGAGATGTGGGTCATAATAGCTGTGGCGGAATTTCGCGACCGCAGCGGTATGTTGGCGGTCTTCTGCACAGCGGTAAGCGGCTTTTACCGCTAATGTTGTAATGAGGGCCATAATGATTGTCTTGAAGGGAATGTCGGACATATTTCGTTTCATATTGTACATTGTTTGGAGCTGATATTTTCAGTTCTACACAGCATTATACTGTTTGTGATCTTTTAACTATTCAGTAGGAGGACCCAGGGGAACATGACGGCCGCGTGAAGTCCGCGGCCGCATGCTCACCTGGTCCCAGTCATCACGCAAGGGTGGCGGCAGTGTGGAGGTGCCCGGCCGCACTCACTTCTTCTTTCTCTCTTCCCCCTCCCCCCTCGCAATTAGGTGAGGGGAGACGGAAGCGGGGAGTGGACCGAGGGCTCCTAAACACGCGGAAGTAATTGAAGTTACCAAAGGCTGAAGGCTGAAGGAGACGCTGCCAGCTCGTTTTGGCAGCTTGTGTGTGCATTGTTGGTTTTGGAGGGCATTTCCTTTTTCTCAGCCCTGTTTTGAGGGAAAAAAAGAGGAAAAAAAAAAGAAAGTAAAACATTAAGAAGCAAGTGTGAGGTGTTTAGAGAACAAAGGATATCTGAAGAAGGCATTTTTTTTTTCTTTCTTTTTGACAATGGCTTTACTCTGACTTTATTTTGCTATACTTCTGCTACTTCATCTTATTCACGGTAAGAACTGTGTGTGCATGACGCCGGTTAAGCGGAGGGCTCAGGCAACTCTTAGAAGCCCTCCATCGGCATTACTTCAACAGCAACACAATAAGGAGGAGGGTGAGGAGGTTTCTATAGGGTCATTCTCTGGCCCCCCACAGAGGGGGCAGGGGGGCAGTAGGAAAGGCCACGGAAAGTTGACGGCGAATGATAAAAAAGGGAACAACACATTAAATATGGCAGCCGGAGATCAAACTCCAGAAAAGGCAGAATATCAAATCAGGCTTCAACCCTATTCTAAGTAAGGCTACCTGTGCGCAAGTCAAGTTATTAGAGGGTGGTAGGACAACCTCCCCTTTAGCGATTTTTTTTAGGAACTTTTTGGGAGATTCAGACATGCTGCCCTCCCAAACCCTTACCCTTGCCCCCCCGCCGGAGGTGGGAAGATACAGAAACGGCAGTAACATAGTGGTCGCTTCAGTTAAATCTGCAGATGCACCTACCCCTCGGTCAGCTACAGTTCCAGAGACAGAGCCAGCCCCACAATCACAGGATGCGGTGGTTCAGAACCTCTTGGTATCATTAACAAATGAGATTAGGGGAAAGTTTGAGGTGTCTGAGCATAATCAAGAGAAAATCAGGGAGTCCTGCGTAGCCCTAGAAACCAAATTGAACATGTTAACCAAGAGAATCAGCAGGATTGAGATTGCGGTTGCGGAGCAGGAAACACGGGTGTCCGCTAACTCCCAGGGTATTGCGCAATTGGTTCGTAAGAAAAAAGTGTTTCATTGAAAGTTGAAATCATTGGAGAATAATCTGCAGAGGAACAATATTAGAGTGTTGAATGTTCCTGAAGGTGCGGAGGGTGAGGATATCAGGAGCTACGTGATAAGTTTGCTTAGGAGGTTTTTTCCAGTGATGCGCATACAAACTTGGAGGAGGATATACAGAGAGTCCCCTTCAGAAGGAAGCCTGATAGAAAGGTCCCTAGGAAGATTCTTATTAATTTTGGTACATATTCCATTAAGGAGAAGATTCTGTCTGAGTCTTTTAAGGTAGGCAGCTTTACTATGGGCGAATGGTCATTTCAGATACGGTCAGATGTCTCCAAAGTGACTCTAGACAGGCAGTGGGAGCTGGAAAAATTCATGCAAGAACTCAGATCCCTGGGTGCCACAGTGCAGATGAGATCTCCGGCATTCCTAAAAATTATGTGGAATAATACAATGTACAATATTAGGGATCCAGTCTTTGATCTGGAAGAAGAAAAAGCCACCATAATTGTGTGATTTTTCTGGATATTAGTCGACCAGAACCATACTGAGCTCATATGGTTTGTAATATTCATCCCGTTAAAGGTATAGGGAGGGTTCCCATGGAGGGATATGTGGAGGGTGTGTTTGTGTTTGGTTGGTGCTTTTTTTCACTATTTGGGGGGTAGGGGTAGATTGGGTAAATATTAAATTTGTGAAGGTCCTCAAGAATATTGTGGAAGGGGCAGTTATGGGTTTGGGTTTATTTGTATCCTGGTCTTTGTTTTCTCTTTTGGATATTGGCTAATAAGGAGGGTGTTTGTTTGAGGTTTGTTTCAGGGAATGCTAATGGTCTAAGGGTTAAAGAGAGGAGGAGAAAATGTTTTGAATACCTGAAAGTGGCAGACGCTGAAGTGATTATTTTACCAGAGACACACCTAATGCAAAGCAAGTGGAAGGAATGTATTAGACACTTGGGTTGGGTGGGCTTGAGTGCAAACACAAATCAACTTTATACAGTGAAAGGTGTGGTGATTGTTATAAAGAAATCTTTAAAGGCAAGAGTGGAAAAGACTATAAGAGATCCTAAGGTTAGGTGGTTGATTATGGAGGTAGAGCTGAAAGGTATCTGGTTTACGGTAGTAGGATACTATGGGCCTAATGTGGATGATCCTGCTCCTTTCCAAGAATTGTATAACCATTTGCTGGAGGTAAAATACACGATTATTATGGGTGGGGATTTCAATATTTTATTAGATCCCCGGTTGGATAAGTCAACTTCAAGGTTGACGGTCAACCTTCCTAAAACTCGTATGTGGATAAAACAAGCGATGTTGGACTTGAGCTTGATTGACATTCGGCACCAAAAAGGCAGGGAGGGCCCTAGGTTTACGTTTAATAATAAAAAGTACGGCCACCGATCTAGGATTGACTTTTTCCGTGTTCAGAACAACGTGAGGGATTCAGTGAGGTTTGTTGATCATGCCCCGTTTTACTTGTTGGATCATTCAGCAGTAAGAATACATATTTCTCTTCAAATTCAACCCTTACCCTACAGATGGACAGTTAACCGTACCCTTTTTTTGGACCAGATGATTGTTGAGGGATTGAGGAAGGACACAAAATAATTTTTTGAATTTAATTATGGTTCCACTACCTTGCAGATTCTGTGGGATGCATATAAAGCATTTATCAGAGGGAGGCTGGTGGGTCTAGCTACTTTCAAATACAGAGAAGAAAAGAATCAGTTAGAGCAACTTGAATCTCGTGTGGCACCCTTGCAGGAAGTTTTCTTTAATCACACAGGCGAGAGAAATCAGTCAGATACATTGGATTCCCAATTAGATTCTGCTAAAATAGATCTATCTTTGTTTCTGGAGGGGAAAAGCAGAAAGAGCTAGGATAGCAGCCGGTTTGCCCATTATGAATATGGGGAAGGTTGCGGTAAACTTCTAGCCTGGAAAACTAAGACGGATCACTCAAAAAACTATATCACGTCTATTAAATCAGAGATAACTGCGACATTATGTACAGATGCTGCCGGAATAGAAGAGGCTTTTGTGGCTTTTTTTCAGGACCTCTACACTGAGGACATGCTATGCTCGGAAGCACTGGTTAAGGGTGACCTAGAGTGGGTGTATCTCCCTCAGTAAACGGTTGTTGAACGGTTACAGTTGACTAGGAGTATAGATACTGGGGAAGTCAGGGCAGCAATTCAAGTCTTGAAAAAAGGGAAGGCCTTGGGTCCTGATGGGTTCCCTAATGAGCTATATTGTGCACTTTGTGATGAGGTCGCCCCTATTTTGGTAGAGTTGCTTAACCTTCTTTCACAGGAAGGGGTAGACATGCCCACTTCTTGGAATGACGCAGTGATAAGTCTTCTCTTAAAGCCCAGGAAAGATCCGGCATTGTGTAGTTCATATAGACCAATTTCCTTGTTGAACTCAGACTATAAACTTTATACATATGTTCTGTCTAAGACACTCCAAGGGTTAATTAGGAAGTTAATTTATGAAGATCAAAATGGCTTTATTAAGGGGCAACAACTGCATGAGTTGACTCATGACCTGTTAGGCGCAATAGATTTTGCCGGTTTAAGCTGAGTCCCTCTGGTGGTTCTAGCCTTTGACGCTGCTAAAGCATTCGATAGGGTAAGTTGGTATTTTTTATTGAAGGTTATGAAAAAGTGCAACCTGGGCTCAAGATTCATCAGTGTGGTCCAGGCTATCTACAGATCCCCGGTCGCCAGCACTCTGGTTAATGATAGAGGTGGTCATTACAACACTGGCGGACGGTGTTAAAGCGTCGATAAGACTGCCGACAGACCGGCGGTAAAAAAATTGCAATTACAACCGTGGCGGAAACAGCCAACAAAGACAGCCACTTTGACACTCCGACCGCCACGGCGGTACAAACAAACAGTGCGGCGGTCACCGCCAACAGACAGACGGGAGACAATGTACCGCCCACACTATTATGACAGGCCTATCTGCCACCTTTTCCGGGGCGGATTCACTGTGGATAAAAACACGGCGGAAACAGAAATCCCGAAGGAAAAACACTCACCTCTACACACCCCACGAGGAATGAGGACACCATGGATCCGGAACTCCAAATTGTACCTGCAATAGTCTTCCTGCTCCTCTACCAGGAGCACGAATGCCGGCGGCGAAGACCACGGTGAGTACTGCACCTACGACACAGGGGAGGGGGGAGGAAAAAAACAGGGACATACACACGCAACACCCCCACCCTCACCCACTACAACACACACACTAATACATATCAATACATCACAGTTGCACCACCCACCCCCCCGGAAGAATGCAATGACAATAGAAAATGAGTGTAACCATTGTAATATATTAAAAGCAAGTAGGCAGAAATATACATATATACACCATGTCCAAAATATATACCAAGCATAGTAGTCCAGGTAGTGCTCCAATAAAGTCCGTGGAACACTGGGACCACACGGTATGGGCAAGGCCCACACAAGATCCCCGACCATGACGGAGAGAACACTGCAGGGGCATCAGAGAGCAACTAAACAGGCACCTCAGGGGGAGGGAAAGGGGGGGCACCTCAGCTGCTTGAGTGCCTGATGGCAAATCCACGAGCGGCCCACATGCCCACTGTTCCATCCTGGGGAGTGCAAAGTCACAGTCTCTCAAGTCTCTACAGTGGGTGGTTTGCCCACTGTTCAATCCTGGGGAGTGTAAAGCCACAGTCTCTCAAGTCTCTACAGTGGGTGGGTTGCACACTGTTCAATCCTGGGGAGTGCAAAGCCACAGTCTCTCAAGTCTCTACAGTGGGTGGGTTGCCCACTGTTCAATCCTGGGGAGTGCAAAGCCACAGTCTCTCAAGTCTCTACAGTGGGTGGTTTGCCCACTGTTCAACCCTGGGGAGTGCAAAGCCACAGTCTCTCAAGTGGATAACAGTATCCACTGGTTCTGGAGGGGGCATGGTGACCAGAGTGCTTCATCCTGCTAAGGACAGAGGTAGTGGATGACAGTCTCCACTGGTTCTAGAGGCGGCATGGTGCCCAGAGTGCTTCATCCTGCTAAGGACAGAGGTAGTGGATGACAGTCTCCACTGGATCTGGAGGGGGCATGGTGCCCAGAGTGCTTCATCCTGCTAAGGACTGACATAGTGGATGACAGTCTCCACTGGTTCTGGAGGGGGCATGGTGCCCAGAGTGCTTCATCCTGCCAAGGACAGGGGTAGTGGATGACAGTCTCCACTGGATCTGGAGGGGGCATGGTGCCCAGAGTGCTTCATCCTGCTAAGGACTGACATAGTGGATGACAGTCTCCACTGGTTCTGGAGGGGGCATGGTGCCCAGAGTGCTTCATCCTGCTAAGGAAAGAGGTATCGGATGGATCTCTCCACTGGTTCTGGAGGGGGCATGGTGCCCAGAGTGCTTCATCCTGCTAAGGACAGAGGTAGTGGATGACAGTCTCCACTGGTTCTGGATGGGCCATGGTGCCCAGAGTGCTTCATCCTGCTAAGGACAGAGGTAGTGGATGACAGTCTTCACTGGTTCTGGAGGGGGCTCTGTGCCCAGAGTGCATCATTCACCCCGTGACGGACTCAGTTGCGTCAGTGCCCTTGCCGCTCATGGGCCAGCGGTGCTTGAGACAGCGGTGCCCTGTTCAGCGGTGTTTGAGATGGCGGTGCCCGGTTCAGCGGTGCTTGAGACGGCGGTGCCCTGTTCAGCGGTGCTTGAGACGGCGGTGCCCTGTTCAGCGGTGCTTGAAACGGCGGTGCCCTGTGCAACGGTGCTTGAGACAGCGGTACCCTGTTCAGCGGTGCTTGAAATGGCGGTGCCCTGTGCAGCGGTGCTTGAGATGGCGGTGCCCTGTTCAGCGGTGCTTGAGACGGCAGTGCCCTGTTCAGCGGTGCTTGAGGCGCCGGTCTCCATTGCAGGGACACAGCTGCTGGCGGTCCTTCATGGCCCACCCGGACTTTTACTGGCGGTCCTTCATGGCCCAGCGGGGCTTTTGCTGGTGGTCCTTCGTGGCCCAGCGGGGCTTGTGCTGGCGGCCCCTCCTGGGCATGTGGGCTTGTGCTGGCGGTCCTGTCCTGGGCAGCTGGGCTTGTGCTGGTGGGCCTGTCCTGGGCAGCTGGGCTGATGCTGGAGGTGGCCTCCTGGGCAGCGGGAATGATAGCGGTCTTCTCCGTTGTGCTGCTCTTCCCAGACTTGACGGGTTTCTTGTGGCCCTTCCCCACCTTGGATGGTGTCACAGCTGACTCCACACTCCCACCGGGACCCCTGGGAGCAGCTTTGGTGGCTGGAGTCTTCCCCCTCTCCCGCCGGGCACTGGCCAACTTCTGATGCTTCACAGGTGGGGGACTGTCTGTGCTGTGGCTCCGTGCCACACTGGCTGCCCTGGTGGCCGGTGCACTCCAGATTCCGGTGACTACAGGCACCACTGGTCCTGGAGATGTTGTGGCTGAGGTGCTAGTTCGGGACCTAGGAGATGGACGGGGTGGGGGAGGTGTGGGAAAGAGGTCAAGGTTGGACAGGAAATGTTTTTGGGACACACTGGGACGGGTAGCTGGAGGGGGTTTGGGAGTGGAGGAAGAGTTGGTGGTTGTAGGAGGTGTTCGTTTGCTGACTTTAGGTGAAGGTGCATGCGCTGGAGGCTGTCGTGAGGTGGATGGCTGTTGGGTGGGTGTGTGCCTGCGTTTGTTTATCTTGGGAGAGGGCGTCACAGACACACTGGGAGAGGACACAGGGGACGTGTGAATGGTAGTGGTGGTGGTGATTGCACGTGAGCGGGGTGTGGTGGTGGGTGTGCTGGTGCGGGACGTAGTGGCTGTAGAGGTAGTGCATGCAGGTGTGATTGTAGACGATACTGGGAGGGAGGAGGGAGACGAGGAGGAGGGGGACACAGTGGAGGCAGTGGATGTTGGTGTGTCTGCATGTGTGTGATGCTTGCGTGAGTGCCTGTGGGATGTGTGGTGCTTATGTTTGCCTTAGCCACCCTTGTGTGATGAGGTGTGTGCATGCTGGTCTGATGGTGTGCTTGGCATAGGCTGAGGTAGAGGGGATTCGGTCTGGGTGGAGGAGGTTGAAGGGGGAGGCTGGATACAGGGACAATGGCTGCCATCAGTGCAGAGGCCAGAGCCTAAAATGCTGTCTGTTGGGCTGCCTGGCCAGAATGAATGCCCTCCAGGTGAGCATTTGTTTGTTGCAACCGCCTCTCTACACCCTGGATGGCATTCAGAATGGTAGACTGCCCAACAGTGAGGGATCTCAGGAGGTCAATAGCCTCCTCACTGAGGGCAGCAGGGCTGACTGGGGCAGGGCCTGAGGTGCAGGGGGTGAAAGAGATGCCCACCCTCCTGGGTGAGCAGCCACGGGACACACGCTGAGGGGCTTCTGGGAGGGCGGTACTGGTAGGGGGCTGGTGGCTGTACCTGTAGATGCGGTGCGTACAGAGGGGCCCGCCCCCGCAAGGGAGCTCCCATCCGAGGAGGAGTCCGTGTCACTGGTGTCAGCTCCTGTCCCTGCCGTGGACCCCCCCTCGCCCTCCGTCCCACTGGTGAAGTCCGAGTCCGTAGTCTTGCCCTCCAGGGCCATGTGGGATGCAGCCCCCTGGTGCTCCGGTGCCACTGCTCTTCCGCCTGATGATGCTAATGCACACAAGAACAGGGAGACCACAAAAAGGCGGGGGACGACAGAAGAAAGACATGTTGAGTGCATGCATTACCGCGACCGTTGGAGGACACGACAGACACAGAAGCCCCCTGCACTACCCCGCGCTCTTGGGCTCCACTGTTCAATTCCTGGGAAATGGCCTACAAGGCTATGGACGACATCTGCAAACATAGATGACACAGGGGCATGACTAGGTATACTTGGCACTCTACAGAGGTGGGTTGGGGTGCCACATGGCCTGCCTTACGGAGGGGCCTTGCCTATGGAACTCGCCCTGGCCTAGGGAAACCCACAGCCCACCTCCCCCACCCAGACACCTCCATTGCGCGCAAAGTCAGCAGAATGAGAGTGTACTCACCCCTTGTGGCTGCTGTGATGCCCTCAAGCGCCCATCCAACTCCAGGTAGGCCACCGCCATGATCCTGAACATCAGGGGGGTCATGGTGCGACGAGCACCACTCCCACGTTGGGAGGCCATTCCCAGCTGAGCCTCTGCCATCTTCTTGCTCCAGCGGCGAATGTCCTCCCATCTTTTCCTGCAGTTGGTGCTCCGTCTATGGTAGACCCCCAGGGTCCGGACGTCCTTGGCGATGGCACGCCAAATATCTTTTTTCTGGTGGGCGCTGACCTACATGAAATGTACAGGGGGAAGAGTAAGTAATTACCAACTGCACCGTCAAACTGATTGGCCCCCATCCCTACCCTTGCCATGTGGCACATGCATTCACCGTCTTTCATGCACGCAGCACTCTACCCCTTCCTTCTTACATCCAGCCCTCTCCACACAGGCATTGCCCATACAACATGCTCCCTGTGAACTTACCTGTTTGTCTGGTGGACCTTAGAGTAGCGTGTACTGGGGGAGGACCCCATCCACGAGTTTCTCCAACTACTCCGATGTGAAGGCAGGGGCCCTTTCCCCAGACACTCGAGCCCTTATCTATTCCAGACAGAGGTCACAGCAGCACTTGCAGTGTAGGTCCTCTCCTGTCGAAGATCAGGTATCGAGTGATTGAACAGATACATCGGCGTACATCGTCATTGGCTCCTGGGACCAATAGGGTCCAATGTTAACCAATGCAGCATTGCGCCAAGGTCTTCCACCGCCTACCGCGATGGTGTACAACGCCAGCGCAGTTACCTCACCTCCCATTGTCCCACTTTAGAGGTCAGACAGCTGCCATTTCAGGGGCCCACATGGCTTCATTTTCAACTGCGTCACACATACCTAGGCCTAGACTCAACACACATACAGGCCACCTTTTGTGTATGAATGGTGTTCTGGGTAAACTGTGGGTACGTACCTCTGAGTTGTTTGACTCTGTGCTCGCTGTTGTCCTTCATAGGCACCGTCCACTGGGACATGTGAGGATATGGTGGCATCCTCCGGTGTACCAACCGTTGGTGGACCTGTCGACAATGGAGGAGCGACATGTGATTATCACATACAGGCTTGACCGTGCCACAATCCAGGAACTTTGTACCCAGTTGGAGCCAGACCTGATGTCAGCAATCCGCCATCCCACAGGAATACCCCCTCAAGTGCAGGTGCTGTCAGTACTCCATTTCCTTGCAAGTGGGTCTTTTCAAACAACAGTGGCCATAGCATCAGGGATGTCCCAGCCTATGTTTTCCAACTTATTATCCAGAGTGTTGTCTGCCCTGCTGAAACACATGCGGAGCTACATCGTTTTTCCTCAGGTGGAGAATTTGCCTACAGTGAAAGGTGATTTCTATGCCCTGGGACACATCTCCAACATCATAGGTGCCATTGATGGGATCCATGTGGCTTTGGTCCCCCCCCACAGGAGTGAACAGGTGTACAGAAACCGTTAGAGTTATCATTCAATGAATGTACAGATGGTATGTTTGGCAGACCAGTACATCTCCAATGTGAATGCCATGTTCCCTGGCTCAGTGCATGATGCCTACATCCTGCGAAATAGCAGCATCCCTTATGTGATGGGTCAACTCCAGAGGCACTGTGTGGGGCTATTAGGTGAGCACCTGGAAGCAAGACAGTGGGAATGGTTGTCTGGGTCTGGGAATATCCCTCCAGGTTAGTTTGTGTCTAACAGTTGTCCCTCGCCATTTGCAGGTGACTTTGGTTACCCCAACCTGTCATGGCTACTGACCCCAGTGGAGGGATTCCGACCAGAGGGCATCGCCACCATCGCTGATACCGATGCTGCAGTCATCTTGACGCTGACCCAGTCTTCGTGTCCCTGCGGAGTCTGAGATAGAGACCTCATTCCAAGGTAACAAGGGTTGGGGGCTCCTCTCATGGACACAGCTTTGGCAGATTAGGTTTAACAAACCCAGCTCTCCTTTAGGTAGGAGGTTAGGCATATTCTCATTAGGGTATTAGGGCATATTCCATCTTATATATACATATATATATTTCTTTCATATATTGCAAAATGGTGGGTGTCTTCATAACAATGACTCTCTTCTTCACACTACTGTTGCTTGGTATATTCATTATCCTAATCATTGCAGTTCATGCAACTTATCGCAAATTGAAGTTATGTTAAATAAAAACTATTACAACTTCACTGCATCTGTGTTATTGCCTTTTGTTTGTATGAGACATAATATATCTGTGAGAAAAGGGTAATTTCCGTTTAACAGTGAGGAATCCCAGGACAAGGGCAGAGGAACGCTACAATGAGGCCCATGGGTGAACTATGAGGGTGATCGAGCAGACCTTCGGTCTCCTGAAGGCCAGGTTCCGGTGCCTCCATATGGCAGGTGGATCCCTATTCTACTCACCAAAGAAGGTGTGCCAGATCATCGTGGCCTGCTGTATGCTTCACAACTTGGCTTTGCGACACCAGGTGCCTTTTCTGCAGGAGGATGGTCCAGATGGTGGTGTTGTGGCAGCTGTGGAGCCTGTGGACAGTGAAGACGAGGAAGCAGAGGAAGAAGACATGAACAACAGGGACACAGTGATCCAGCAATATTTCCAGTGAGACACAGGTAAGAGTACAGACCTGCCTACTACATGTACTTTAACACTACTACCTCTCTACTGTCTGTCGTTTTCACCCAGTGTATGGTCACTGAGTTGTCACTTTCCCCCACAATTTCACAGATGTGGGTCCCACTGTGTGACATCTGCTTAGATTCCTCATGGACTACAGCTGTGTGACATAGGTATGTTGACATTACAATTGAAAGAGCATTTTGTCACTGTAATTGTAAATACACTATTTCGAAATCACAGATTGTTTTGTGCTTTAAGTGTGTTTATTTAAGTGCTCAATATTGGAGGGGGTAGTGAAATGGTGATGGGTGATGGCGGAGGAATGTCCATGGCAGAGTTCAGTCTATTAGTCTCACAGGTGCATTGCTCATATGGGCATAGGAAGTGGAGCTGGGGCAGTTTAAGTATGGACAGGGTGACAAAGTGGAACAGTAGGATGACAATCAGGGTGGTCTCATTTCTTGGCGGGGGTCTTGGCATCGTGCTCTGTCTTGTTCCTGGATCTCAGGGACCGTTTGCGGGGTGGTTCTCCCTCTGCAGGCGGTGGGGTGCTGGTGTGGTGGTCCTGTGGCGGGGCGTCCTGCCACTAGTGCCGGCGGAGGTGGTGGCCTGTTCATTGTCCATTCTAGTGTCAGGGGCCCCTTGTAGTGCCACAGTGTCCCTCCTGGTGTTCACAAGTCCCTTCAGCACCCCTACGATGGTGCCCAGGGTGGAGCTGATGGTTCTGAGTTCCTCCCTGAAGCACATATACTGTTCCTCCTGCAGGCGCTGGGTCTCCTGAAACTTGGCCAGTACCTTTGCCATCGTCTCCTGGGAATGGTGGTAGGCTCCCATGATGGAGGAGAGGGCCTCGTGGAGAGTGGGTTCCCTTGGCCTGTCCGCCCCCTGTCGCACAGCAGCCCTCCCAGTTCCCCTGTGTTCCTGGGCCTCCGCCCCCTGGACTGTGTGCCCACTGCCACTGTCCCCAGGCCCCTGTTGTGGTTGGGGTGGTGGGTTAGCCTGGGTTCCCTGTAGTGGTGGACACACAGCTGATTGACGTGTCCTGGGGACGGAGGTATGGGCCCGCTGGGTGGGTGCTGTGCTGGTGTTTCCAGAGGGGGGAAGGTCTGTGGTGGCCGGTGATTGGGTGAGGGGAACCGACTGTCCAGAGGTCCCCGATGGGCCGGGCTGGTCATCTAGATCCAGTTAGACAGAGCTGCTGTCATCACTGTGGGCCTCTTCTGTTGGTGGTGTGGACATGTGTGGACCCTCCTGTCCGTTGATGTTTGGTAGGGGTCCTGCAGGGGTATAAAAGGATGGTTATTACATCTGTGTGTGGCATGGTGTGCAATGGGTGGGTGACCGTGCACCCCAGTGCTTGCATTCCTGTGTGGGACCTTGTGTGATGATGGTTTAGGGGGTTGTATGGGTATGTGCAGTGGGCATGCTTTAGTGATGGGTGTCCATGCTTTGTTGTTGCATGCAGGGCTTGGTGTTGGGATGGGTGGTTTGTGATTTTGGGACATATGTGAGGATTTGGACTGCTGAGGGTGATGGTGATGGTGGGGGTCAGTGCTGGCATGCAGGTAGGGTGGGGGATGTAATAGTTAAGATTTGACTTAGCAGAGTCCATTCCTCCACCTACTCCTGCGAGGCCATCAGGATGCAGAATCGCCAAGACCTACTCCTCCCATGTTGTTAATGTGGGTGAGGAGGTGGGGGTCCGCCGCCACTCCGCTGAACCGCCAGGTGGTGTCTTAAGACCACGGAACGCACCTTCCCCCGTAGGTCGTTCCACCTCTTCCTGATGGCCTCCCGATTTCTTGGGTGCTGTCCCACTGCGTTGACCCTGTCCACTATTCTTCGCCATAGCTCCATCGTGCTGCACCTGTGATCCGAATAGATGTGGCTGTACCTGGACGATTTCCTCCACCATGACCCTGAGCTCCTCCTCCGAGAACCTGGGGTGTCTCTGCCGTGCCATGGGGTGGTGTAGGTGATGTGTAGGGTGGAGTGTGTGGTGATAAGTGTGCTGATATGTAGTGGGGTGTTGTGTGAGGTGCGTGGAAGTTCTGTGGGTGATGGTGTTGTGTGCCTGTGGATGCTGTTGTTCTTGCTGGTGCTGTCTCTCTCTGGCCTTCTTTCGGAATGTTTGGTAGTAGGGGTTTGTGGGTGATGTGGGTGTGTGTTTTGTATTGTAATGGGTGTGTGGGAGTGGTGTGTGTATGTGTATCAGGACTGTGTATTTGGAATTGTCCAATGTGGTTGTGTTTTGTAAAAGTGTGTGTATTTTGAGCTCAGCGGTGTGTACCGCCAATGCAATACCACGGTTGAAAGACCTCCGCGTGGATTTGTGTGTCGTGATAGTGTGGGCGTATTCCTGTTGGCATGACGGTGGAGGGTGTGCTTTCGCCAGTTTATCACTGACCTTTGGTGTGGCGGACTTGTGCGGGTGTCTAGATTTTGGCGGATTCCGAAATGTGGGTCATAATAGCTGTGGCGGTATTCCGCGGGCGCAGCGGTGTGTTGGCGGTCTTCTGTAATGAGGGCCAGAGTGTCTTAAAAATGTAAAATTGGAAGAGGAACACGCCAGGGCTGCCCACTGTCCCCTCTTCTTTTTGATTTGTACATTGAACCGTTAGCTGCGAAAATTAGGGCTGATAGTCAGATCCCCCCATTTCAACATCAAGGCTGGACGAAAAAGGTTGCTTTATATGCAGACGACTTACTGATCTATACTGGCGAATTGACATGGGTTTTTCCTAGAACTATATAATGTTAAATGATTTTGGCAAAGTGTCAGGTTATTTGGTAAACTCGGATAAAACAGAAATTATGTGTTGGAATACCATGTACAATATTCCCTTGGTTAAACAACAAATTAGATATTTAGGCTATACAAGTTACTGCCAACCTCTAAGAAACAGCTAAGACAAATTTTGATTTGGTGTATACAGAGACTCACAGACTGCTTCGAATATGTGTGGGCCTCCCATTATCTTTCCTTGGGAGGGTAAATATTCTTAAAATGATTATCCTCCCAAAGTTTACCTTTTTGTTTAATGCAATCCCTTTGGAATTTATGAAAAGTTGGTTTAAAAAATTGCAGAGAGATTTAACTTCATTTGTGTGGGCTTCCAAAGGGGTCCGGATTGCCTGGCAGAAACTATGTAGGACAAAGGGGAAAGGTGGTATTGCAGCCCCAGACTTTTATAAATATTATTTAGCCTTCCATCTGAAGAATGTGCGAATTTTGCTACGTGATAGATCGGAATATACGGTCTTTTGGTTTGGAATGACTCAGGAGCTGTTAGAGGCTGGCAGGAACTTTTTATACAAGTTTGGCCACCCTAAATATTTTAAAAAGATCCGGCTGAAGATCCTCAGGGACGCTGCCAGGGTGTGGTGGCGGGTCAGACAAGCATTAGGAATTAAGTACTATAGTTCCTTGGCTCCGGTGTGGGATTCCCCCGGCACACCAGTATGTTTGTTGGATAAGTTATCACTTCCGTTAAGAGGGGTGGGTTGTTGAGGACAGATTCTGGAGGATTCAAATAAGGTGGTCTGGGAGAGGTTTGAGGAAATATCTGAACATAGGTCTTTGAAGTTTAAGTATTTGCAGCTGGCTAGTTGGGCAGCAAATCTGAAGGATCAGGGCGTTATGGAGAATGCCTGGGAGGAGAAATTAATTCAGGTTTCGGTTCCCAAGGAAATTGCGGTTTGGTATCAGGCATTAAGGGAAGCCTCTGACTCAAGCCTTCTTTTAGTGGAGAGGAGATGGGGCGAGGTCCTTTCTTCCTCGGATTTGGCTAAGATATGGGAAACATCTTGTTCCACGCTTTGGTCTGTTGTTAATCCAGCCCCACTAAAGAAAAATCATCTGTTTACTTTATGTAGAGCCTATTGGTCTTCTCAGAGGCTATCAGGTCTGGGGAACTCAGTTAAAAGCTGTCCACATTGCGGGGAGCCTAAAGCGAATGATATTCATATGTTTTGGAATTGTAGCAGACTTGGAGGATTTTGGTCTAATATAGGAGCTATCCTTAAGTACATGATAAACCCCGATATAGAGGTAACTCCTACATAGAGTGATCTTTGGGGTAGCTCCTGAAAGGCTTAAATTACTTAAACCTCAGAGGGATTTGATGTTTCTGTTGATCTTACTAGCTAGGAGACAAATTTGTTTTCGATGGATCTCCTCTTCCCTTCCTTCTGTATCTGCATGGTTGACATCAGTTAACTATTATTGCTGTTTGGATGCCCTTGGCTCTCCCGAAAAAAGGGATGATTGCTGGAAAATTTGGGAAAATGTTCAACAGTGTTATTTTTTTCCTTTCTCTGGCCCAATGATTATTTGCCCTCCTTCTAGCCGGCCAACCTTATATATGCAGTTATGTATTTGGTTGGCATGGGCAACATCATACGTTGATTTATAAGCGTATAGGTGTAGATAAGACCGGGAGAGGTGAGGATATGTGTGCCTCCCCCTTTGTGAGGGGGCACAGGTTGAAGACCCTCGTTTGGAAGAATGGGCTTTTATGAGGACAAAAAAAATAAAAAAAATAATGATTGTCTTGAAGGGAATGTCGGCCATATTTCGTTTCATATTGTACATACTTTGGAGCTGACATTTTCAGTTCTACACAGCATTATACTGTTTGTGATCTTTTAACTTCAGAAATAAGCCTAAGAAAACACAAATGATGATAAAATCCAGACCGCAGTGCATAGTTATCAGCCCACATTATTTCTACACATTCTGTGGCCATTGACATGTTACATACATTCCAAATCTCCTACACAGTTGATGTGTCACATCACACAGAGACAAAGTGGTTGTGTAAGTGCTATTTATTTTAAAGTGCTGTAGTGCAATATTTACATAGTCATGGATTGTAAGTACATTAGTGTGACACCTTCTATTGTGACGCAACACAAGTGCAATGGTGAGGGACGTGTCACTGGACATGCTGGGGGGAAGTGTCATTCAGTGCAGAGGAACATGAATTGCCAATGAGGTAGTGAGAGACAATTGCAGTGCATAGTGGTAAGGTAAACAGTGTGCTGGAGAACATTGCATGTTACCAACTGTAGCAAGACTGGCATGTTTACAAGCACAGGACATAGGAAATCAGTGCCCATGTGGCATGGACTTGTGCTACCAGGTGTTCCAAAGGGTGAAGGTGATCTGTTCCACATCTTTATCTTCTGATGTGTGTGTCGTCTCCTCTGCCCTTGGCGGTGGTGGGTTTGAATGGGCAACACACACTTCAGTGTTTGAAGACGTGGAGTCAGAATTCCTGGTAGCTGCTAACTGTGGGGCTATTAAGGGCATTACTGCACCAAGGAGGAGCTGCTGGTTCTTGAGTATAGCAGCGAAATCACTGTGGTAGGCAGCCAGGTCGGCCCTGAGGGGGTCATTGATTGCATTTGTGCATGCAGTGAAAGGGTTGGGATGCCTGGTGTTATGGCAACTCCCTAACTGCATTGGTGAAATCCCTCACACATTGTTGTAGTCCTTGCAGTAGGGATTGTAGCTCTTGCATGGCTGCTGACTGTTCTGCAGATGACACCATGCACATGCACATCCCCTCAAGGCTGGCTGTCATATTTTGCATCCCCCCGCACCACCTTGGACAGGTCCCGCTGTACTCCCACTACTGTCCACTCATAGCTGGTACCAGTGTCCTCAGAGTCCTCAGCTGGGTTGGAGTTGGCAGGTCATACTATTGGGGTGGTGGGTGGGTCCTCTGTGATGGCTGCTGCATCGGTGCTCCTCCTTGCAACTGAAGGTGGGGTCTGGAGGGTTCCAAGGACATCTTGGAGGGTTTGCTGGCTAATGCTTGTCAGCGCATCATCCATGTCATCAGGGAAGTCCAGGACAGACGTATCCACAGGAGAGCCATTGTCCTCTGCAATGAGATATTGTACAATTAATGTGTCTGTGTTGTGGCAGTTGTTATGTGACGTCACTGACTTCCTATCAGTGAGACATTGTAATCTTGGTTCCTGTTCATTGTTCGTGTCATTGATATTAGCATTCTCACAGGCCTATGCCCCACCTGCATGTCACATGTAGTGTGGGCAGTTTGGGGAATTGTCTGCGTCACATCCTCTAGGTCTAGGTTTTGTCCAAATTGTGTGTTGCCACCTTCTTGTCCTACTCAACCCTCCCTCTACTTTCATTAGCATGGTAAGGCCTTGCAATGGCTGTGGGTGTTCTGATGCCACTTGTACCACACTTAACAATATGGGACTGACCCAAGCTCTGATATTTCACGTACATCTATACGTTGCTGAGACCAAGCACATACTATGTATAGCATTGGCATGGCACGATACAGGTGTCAGCATTGGTAATGTGTCATGTTGATGTTTGCGAATGTGTGCTACATTGGATTGCAATGATGGGCCTGGCAGTGTTCCATTTCCTCTTATGACTGTGCAGGTGTGTTTATCTAGCTAGACACATATGTCCTCCCCCTCAATGCTGTTGTCTTAGCAGTATGACAGTTGGGATGTTGCAAGGTGGCATTGCAGCTATTGTAACACAGGCACAGGGTGGACCCTGGTCAGGCAGCATGGGTATGACATTACTGCTGTGTACTTCATAATGTACGTAACAAGACCTGATGTTTATTGCACCTATAGACATGAGCATTTGGCTGGATTTACACTTTGTTAGGAATAAAAAGGGGATTGATAACGTCGTCATCCTGAACCCTCTATTTTGGGTGTGTTTGATCCATGGGCACCTAACTGCCATTTGCTACTTGACCAGCACACACAGCACAGGTGGTGGTGGCAACTGTTGTCAATGGTACATGCCAATTGCGGATATGGCCTGAGACTGGAAATTGAGCCCGAGTTCATGTTGTGACAAAACCAGCTGTCCTATGACAGAAGGCCAGTCTTACGTTCTACCCTACCCTCCTGGACTGGCTTGGCCTTCCCAACATCCTTGGCATGGCAGAGTACCCCAATGCAAAGGTTGTTGGTGTAGTGTTGTGCTGCACCCCTGGTTTCCCCTACACAGCCCATGCACTCGTGCCATGCCCCTTTGTCCTTACCCCTGCCTGATTTTCATGGCTGACATGCATTGTGTTGTAGGTATGTGCCTCCCCCTGCTTACAATTAACATTTAGGCATTTTTGTCCCCCATGCAGCTTACCCTGCATCTGTGTTGTTTCCTGGTAGTCTGCGCTGTCCTGTCCTTGAATTCCTCTGACGACCTCATGTGGGATGACGGCTGCCACCATCTCCTCCATCTGGTCCAGGGCCTCCTGCGGTGCTGGACTCCCACCTCCAGTCTGCAGTGCTGCCTTCCTGTTCCTTGCCATTTTTTCCTTGGTCCTGCACTTGCAGTCATGGCAGCATTTCTTGCACTCCGTGACTGTTCTTCGTACCTCTGCCACACTGTTTATCTTGTCCTCAATTTGTTGCCAAATTGCCTCTCTCCTCCCAATTGGCAATTTTGAGGTGACAAAAAGTTGATGCTGGTGTTCTGTCACCTCTTTCACCAGTATTTCCTGCTCCTCTGCACTGAAACAACACTTCCTTTTTTTCTTCTCCTTCTCCTGGGTCTTGTCTGGGTCCTCCTAGCTGGTTCCTGGTCGATAGGGGTATTCCTGGGGTCTCTCCTGACTTCTGGGATCCATTTTGGGACTCCTTAGCACTGTTTGCTGCGTTTGCGCCACTTTTTGCCGCTATTGTGGGGAAAAATGGCACGCATCATGTTTGCGATGTCGTAAACTGGATTGGAGTCATTTTCTTTGCGTTAACGTCATTTTGCTTTATGATGTGGCGCAATGGTTTGAGTAAAAAAAAAGTACTCTAACCCGTGGTTAGCGCCACAGAGCGTCAAAGTATAAATTTGACGCCCGGGTGGCACAAAGAAATGGCGTTGTTTGTATGAGACATAATATATCTGTGAGAAAAGGGTAATTTCCGTTTAACAGTGAGGAATCCCAGGACAAGGGCAGAGGAACGCTACAATGAGGCCCATGGGTGAACTATGAGGGTGATCGAGCAGATCTTCGGTCTCCTGAAGGCCAGGTTCCGGTGCCTCCATATGGCAGGTGGATCCCTATTCTACTCACCAAAGAAGGTGTGCCAGATCATCGTGGCCTGCTGTATGCTTCACAACTTGGCTTTGCGACACCAGGTGCCTTTTCTGCAGGAGGATGGTCCAGATGGCGGTGTTGTGGCAGCTGTGGAGCCTGTGGACAGTGAAGACGAGGAAGCAGAGGAAGAAGACATGAACAACAGGGACTCAGTGATCCAGCAATATTTCCAGTGAGACACAGGTAAGAGTACAGACCTGCCTACTACATGTACTTTAACACTACTACCTCTCTACTGTCTGTCGTTTTCACCCAGTGTATGGTCACTGAGTTGTCACTTTCCCCTACAATTTCACAGATGTGGGTCCCACTGTGTGACATCTGCTTAGATTCCTCATGGACTAGAGCTGTGTGACATAGGTATGTTGACATTACAATTGAAAGAGCATTTTGTCACTGTAATTGCAAATACACTATTTTGAAATCACAGATTGTTTTGTGTTTTAAGTGTGTTTATTTAAGTGCTCAATATTGGAGGGGGTAGTGAAATGGTGATGGGTGATGGCGGAGGAATGTCCATGGCAGAGTTCAGTCTATTAGTCTCACAGGTGCATTGCTCATATGGGCATAGGAAGTGGAGCTGGGGCAGTTTAAGTATGGACAGGGTGACAAAGTGGGACAGTAGGATGACAATCAGGGTGGTCTCATTTCTTGGTGGGGGTCTTGGCATCGTGCTCTGTCTTGTTCCTGGATCTTAGGGACCGTTTGCGGGGTGGTTCTCCCTCTGCAGGCGGTGGGGTGCTGGTGTGGTGGTCCTGTGGCGGGGCGTCCTGCCACTAACGCCGGCGGAGGTGGTGGCCAGTTCATTGTCCATTCTAGTGTCAGGGGCCCCTTGTAGTGCCACAGTGTCCCTCCTGGTGTTCACAAGTCCCTTCAGCACCCCTACGATGGTGCCCAGGGTGGAGCTGATGGTTCTGAGTTCCTCCCTGAAGCACATATACTGTTCCTCCTGCAGGCGCTGGGTCTCCTGAAACTTGGCCAGTACCTTTGCCATCGTCTCCTGGGAATGGTGGTAGGCTCCCATGATGGAGGAGAGGGCCTCGTGGAGAGTGGGTTCCCTTGGCCTGTCCGCCCCCTGTCGCACAGCAGCCCTCCCAGTTCCCCTGTGTTCCTGGGCCTCCGCCCCCTGGACCGTGTGCTCACTGCCACTGTCCCCAGGCCCCTGTTGTGGTTGGGGTGGTGGGTTAGCCTGGGTTCCCTGTAGTGGTGGACACACAGCTGATTGACGTGTCCTGGGGACGGAGGTATGGGCCCGCTGGGTGGGTGCTGTGCTGGTGTTTCCAGAGGGGGGAAGGTCTGTGGTGGCCTGTGACTGGGTGAGGGGAACCGACTGTCCAGAGGTCCCCGATGGGCCGGGCTGGTCATCTAGATCCAGTTAGACAGAGCTGCTGTCATCACTGTGGGCCTCTTCTGTTGGTGGTGTGGACATGTGTTTACCCTCCTGTCCGGTGATGTTGGGTAGGGGTCCTGCAGGGGTATAAAAGGATGGTTATTACATCTGTGTGTGGCATGGTGTGCAATGGGTGGGTGACCGTGCACCCCAGTGCTTGCATTCCTGTGTGGGACCTTTTGTGATGATGGTTTAGGGGGTTGTATGGGTATGTGCAGTGGGCATGCTTTAGTGATGGGTGTCCATGCTTTGTTGTTGCATGCAGGGCTTGGTGTTGGGATGGGTGGTTTGTGATGTTGGGACATATGTGAGGAGTTGGAGTGCATGGGTAGATGGTGAGGGTGGGGGTCAGTGCTGGCATGCAGGTAGGGTGGGGGATGTAATAGTTAAGATTTGACTTACCAGAGTCCATTCCGCCACCTACTCCTGCGAGGCCTTCAGGATGCAGAATCGCCAAGACCTACTCCTCCCATGTTGTTAGTTGTGGGTGAGGAGGTGGGGGTCCGCCGCCACTCCGCTGAACCGCCAGGTGGTGTCTTAAGACCACGGAACGCACCTTCCCCTGTAGGTCGTTCCACCTCTTCCTGATGGCCTCCCGATTTCTTGGGTGCTGTCCCACTGCGCTGACCCTGTCCACTATTCTTCGCCATAGCTCCATCGTGCTGCACCTGTGATCCGAATAGCTGTGGCTGTACCCGGACGATTTCCTCCACCATGACCCTGAGCTCCTCCTCCGAGAACCTGGGGTGTCTTTGCCGTGCTATGGGGTGGTGTAGGTGATGTGTGGGGTGGAGTGTGTGGTGATAAGTGTGCTGATATGTAGTGGGGTGTTGTGTGAGGTGCGTGGAAGTTCTGTGGGTGATGGTGTTGTGTGCCTGTGGATGCTGTTGTTCTTGCTGGTGCTGTCTCTCTCTGGCCTTCTTTCGGAATGTTTGGTAGTAGGGGTTTGTGGGTGATGTGGGTGTGTGTTTTGTATTGTAATGGGTGTGTGGGAGAGGTGTGTGTATGTGTATCAGGACTGTGTATTTGGAATTGTCCAATGTGGTTGTGTTTTGTAAAAGTGTGTGTATTTTGAGCTCAGCGGTGTGTACCGCCAATGCAATACCACGGTTGAAAGACCGCCGCGTGGATTCGTGTGTCGTGATAGTGTGGGTGTATTCCTGTTGGCATGACGGTGGAGGGTGTGCTTTCGCCAGTTTATCACTGACCTTTGGTGTGGCGGACTTGTGCGGGTGTCTAGATTTTGGCGGATTCCGAAATGTGGGTCATAATAGCTGTGGCGGTATTCCGCGGGCACGGCGGTGTGTTGGCGGTCTTCTGCACGGCAGTAAGCGGCTTTTACCGCCAATGTTGTAATGAGGGCCAGAGTGTCTTAAAAATGTAAAATTGGAAGAGGAACACGCCAGGGCTGCCCACTGTCCCCTCTTCTTTTTGATTTGTACATTGAACCGTTAGCTGCGAAAATTAGGGCTGATAGTCAGATCCCCCCATTTCAACATCAAGGCTGGACGAAAAAGGTCGCTTTATATGCAGACGACTTACTGATCTATACTGGCGAATTGACATGGGTTTTTCCTAGAACTATATAATGTTAAATGATTTTGGCAAAGTGTCAGGTTATTTGGTAAACTCGGATAAAACAGAAATTATGTGTTGGAATACCATGTACAATATTCCCTTGGTTAAACAACAAATTAGATATTTAGGCTATACAAGTTACTGCCAACCTCTATGAAACAGCTAAGACAAATTTTGATTTGGTGTATACAGAGACTCACAGACTGCTTCGAATATGTGTGGGCCTCCCATTATCTTTCCTTGGGAGGGTAAATATTCTTAAAATGATTATCCTCCCAAAGTTTACCTTTTTGTTTAATGCAATCCCTTTGGAATTTATGAAAAGTTGGTTTAAAAAATTGCAGGGAGATTTAACTTCATTTGTGTGGGCTTCCAAAGGGGTCCGGATTGCCTGGCAGAAACTATGTAGGACAAAGGGGAAAGGTGGTATTGCAGCCCCAGACTTTTATAAATATTATTTAGCCTTCCATCTGAAGAATGTGCGAATTTTGCTACGTAATAGATCGGAATATACGGTCTTTTGGTTTGGAATGACTCAGGAGCTGTTAGAGGCTGGCAGGAACTTTTTATACAAGTTTGGCCACCCTAAATATTTTAAAAAGATCCGGCTGAAGATCCTCAGGGACGCTGCCAGGGTGTGGTGGCGGGTCAGACAAGCATTAGGAATTAAGTACTATAGTTCCTTGGCTCCGGTGTGGGATTCCCCCGGCACACCAGTATGTTTGTTGGATAAGTTATCACTTCCGTTAAGAGGGGTGGGTTGTTGAGGACAGATTCTGGAGGATTCAAATAAGGTGGTCTGGGAGAGGTTTGAGGAAATATTTGAACATAGGTCTTTGAAGTTTAAGTATTTGCAGCTGGCTAGTTGGGCAGCAAATCTGAAGGATCAGGGCGTTATGGAGAATGCCTGGGAGGAGAAATTAATTCAGGTTTCGGTTCCCAAGGAAATTGCGGTTTGGTATCAGGCATTAAGGGAAGCCTCTGACTCAAGCCTTCTTTTAGTGGAGAGGAGATGGGGCGAGGTCCTTTCTTCCTCGGATTTGGCTAAGATATGGGAAACATCTTGTTCCACGCTTTGGTCTGTTGTTAATCCAGCCCCACTAAAGAAAAATCATCTGTTTACTTTATGTAGAGCCTATTGGTCTTCTCAGAGGCTATCAGGTCTGGGGAACTCAGTTAAAAGCTGTCCACATTGCGGGGAGCCTAAAGCGAATGATATTCATATGTTTTGGAATTGTAGCAGACTTGGAGTATTTTGGTCTAATATAGGAGCTATCCTTAAGTACATGATAAACCCCGATATAGAGGTAACTCCTACATAGAGTGATCTTTGGGGTAGCTCCTGAAAGGCTTAAATTACTTAAACCTCAGAGCGATTTGATGTTTCTGTTGATCTTACTAGCTAGGAGACAAATTTGTTTTCGATGGATCTCCTCTTCCCTTCCTTCTGTATCTGCATGGTTGACATCAGTTAACTATTATTGCTGTTTGGATGCCCTTGGCTCTCCCGAAAAAAGGGATGATTGCTGGAAAATTTGGGAAAATGTTCAACAGTTTTATTTTTTTCCTTTCTCTGGCCCAATGATTATTTGCCCTCCTTCTAGCCGGCCAACCTTATATATGCAGTTATGTATTTGGTTGGCATGGGCAACATCATACGTTGATTTAAAGCGTATAGGTGTAGATAAGACCGGGAGAGGTGAGGATATGTGTGCCTCCCCCTTTGTGAGGGGGCACAGGTTGAAGACCCTCGTTTGGAAGAATGGGCTTTTATGAGGACAAAAAAAATAAAAAAAATAATGATTGTCTTGAAAGGAATGTCGGCCATATTTCGTTTCATATTGTACATACTTTGGAGCTGACATTTTCAGTTCTACACAGCATTATACTGTTTGTGATCTTTTAACTTCAGAAATAAGCCTAAGAAAGCACAAATGATGATAAAATCCAGACCGCAGTGCATAGTTATCAGCCCACATTATTTCTACACATTCTGTGGCCATTGACATGTTACATACATTACAAATCTCCTACACAGTTGATGTGTCACATCACACAGAGACAAAGTGGTTGTGTAAGTGCTATTTATTTTAAAGTGCTGTAGTGCAATATTTACATAGTCATGGATTGTAAGTACATTAGTGTGACACCTTCTATTGTGACGCAACACAAGTGCAATGGTGAGGGACGTGTCACTGGACATGCTGGGGGGAAGTGTCATTCAGTGCAGAGGAACATGAATTGCCAATGAGGTAGTGAGAGACAATTGCAGTGCATAGTGGTAAGGTAAACAGTGTGCTGGAGAACATTGCATGTTACCAACTGTAGCAAGACTGGCATGTTTACAAGCACAGGACATAGGAAATCAGTGCCCATGTGGCATGGACTTGTGCTACCGGGTGTTCCAAAGGGTGAAGGTGATCTGTTCCACATCTTTATCTTCTGATGTGTGTGTCGTCTCCTCTGCCCTTGGCGGTGGTGGGTTTGAATGGGCAACACACACTTCAGTGTTTGAAGACGTGGAGTCAGAATTCCTGGTAGCTGCTAACTGTGGGGCTATTAAGGGCATTACTGCACCAAGGAGGAGCTGCTGGTTCTTGAGTATAGCAGCGAAATCACTGTGGTAGGCAGCCAGGTCGGCCCTGAGGGGGTCATTGATTGCATTTGTGCATGCAGTGAAAGGGTTGGGATGCCTGGTGTTATGGCAACTCCCTAACTGCATTGGTGAAATCCCTCACACATTGGTGTAGTCCTTGCAGTAGGGATTGTAGCTCTTGCATGGCTGCTGACTGTTCTGCAGATGACACCATGCACATGCACATCCCCTCAAGGCTGGCTGTCATATTTTGCATCCCCCCGCACCACCTTGGACAGGTCCCGCTGTACTCCCACTACTGTCCACTCATAGCTGGTACCAGTGTCCTCAGAGTCCTCAGCTGGGTTGGAGTTGGCAGGTCGTACTATTGGGGTGGTGGGTGGGTCCTCTGTGATGGCTGCTGCATCGGTGCTCCTCCTTGCAACTGAAGGTGGGGTCTGGAGGGTTCCAAGGACATCTTGGAGGGTTTGCTGGCTAATGCTTGTCAGCGCATCATCCATGTCATCAGGGAAGTCCAGGACAGACGTATCCACAGGAGAGCCATTGTCCTCTGCAATGAGATATTGTACAATTAATGTGTCTGTGTTGTGGCAGTTGTAATGTGACGTCACCGACTTCCTATCAGTGAGACATTGTAATCTTGGTTCCTGTTCATTGTTCGTGTCATTGATATTAGCATTCTCACAGGCCTATGCCCCACCTGCATGTCACATGTAGTGTGGGCAGTTTGGGGAATTGTCTGCATCACATCCTCTAGGTCTAGGTTTTGTCCAAATTGTGTGTTGCCACCTTCTTGTCCTACTCAACCCTCCCTCTACTTTCATTAGCATGGTAAGGCCTTGCAATGGCTGTGGGTGTTCTGATGCCACTTGTACCACACTTAACAATATGGGACTGACCCAAGCTCTGATATTTCACGTACATCTATACGTTGCTGAGACCAAGCACATACTATGTATAGCATTGGCATGGCACGATACAGGTGTCAGCATTGGTAATGTGTCATGTTGATGTTTGCGAATGTGTGCTACATTGGATTGCAATGATGGGCCTGGCAGTGTTCCATTTCCTCTTATGACTGTGCAGGTGTGTTTATCTAGCTAGACACATATGTCCTCCCCCTCAATGCTGTTGTCTTAGCAGTATGACAGTTGGGATGTTGCAAGGTGGCATTGCAGCTATTGTAACACAGGCACAGGGTGGACCCTGGTCAGGCAGCATGGGTATGACATTACTGCTGTGTACTTCATAATGTACGTAACAAGACCTGATGTTTATTGCACCTATAGACATGAGCATTTGGCTGGATTTACACTTTGTTAGGAATAAAAAGGGGATTGATAACGTCGTCATCCTGAACCCTCTATTTTGGGTGTGTTTGATCCATGGGCACCTAACTGCCATTTGCTACTTGACCAGCACACACAGCACAGGTGGTGGTGGCAACTGTTGTCAATGGTACATGCCACTTGCGGATATGGCCTGAGACTGGAAATTGAGCCCAAGTTCATGTTGTGACAAAACCAGCTGTCCTATGACAGAAGGCCAGTCTTACGTTCTACCCTACCCTCCTGGACTGGCTTGGCCTTCCCAACATCCTTGGCATGGCAGAGTACCCCAATGCAAAGGTTGTTGGTGTAGTGTTGTGCTGCACCCCTGGTTTCCCCTACACAGCCCATGCACTCGTGCCATGCCCCTTTGTCCTTACCCCTGCCTGATTTTCATGGCTGACATGCATTGTGTTGTAGGTATGTGCCTCCCCCTGCTTACAATTAACATTTAGGCATTTTTGTCCCCCATGCAGCTTACCCTGCATCTGTGTTGTTTCCTGGTAGTCTGCGCTGTCCTGTCCTTGAATTCCTCTGACGACCTCATGTGGGATGACGGCTGCCACCATCTCCTCCATCTGGTCCAGGGCCTTCTGCGGTGCTGGACTCCCACCTCCAGTCTGCAGTGCTGCCTTCCTGTTCCTTGCCATTTTTTCCTTGGTCCTGCACTTGCAGTCATGGCAGCATTTCTTGCACTCTGTGACTGTTCTTCGTACCTCTGCCACACTGTTTATCTTGTCCACAATTTGTTGCCAAATTGCCTCTCTCCTCCCAATTGCCAATTTTGAGGTGACAAAAAGTTGATGCTGGTGTTCTGTCACCTCTTTCACCAGTATTTCCTGCTCCTCTGCACTGAAACAACACTTCCTTTTTTTCTTCTCCTTCTCCTGGGTCTTGTCTGGGTCCTCCTAGCTGGTTCCTGGTCGATAGGGGTATTCCTGGGGTCTCTCCTGACTTCTGGGATCCATTTTGGGACTCCTTAGCACTGTTTGCTGCGTTTGCGCCACTTTTTGCCGCTATTGTGGGGAAAAATGGCACGCATCATGTTTGCGATGTCGTAAACTGGATTGGAGTCATTTTCTTTGCGTTAACGTCATTTTGCTTTATGATGTGGCGCAATGGTTTGAGTAAAAAAAAAGTACTCTAACCCGTGGTTAGCGCCACAGAGCGTCAAAGTATAAATTTGACGCCCGGGTGGCACAAAGAAATGGCGTCGTTTGTATGAGACATAATATATCTGTGAGAAAAGGGTAATTTCCGTTTAACAGTGAGGAATCCCAGGACAAGGGCAGAGGAACGCTACAATGAGGCCCATGGGTGAACTATGAGGGTGATCGAGCAGATCTTCGGTCTCCTGAAGGCCAGGTTCTGGTGCCTCCATATGGCAGGTGGATCCCTATTCTACTCACCAAAGAAGGTGTGCCAGATCATCGTGGCCTGCTGTATGCTTCACAACTTGGCTTTGCGACACCAGGTGCCTTTTCTGCAGGAGGATGGTCCAGATGGCGGTGTTGTGGCAGCTGTGGAGCCTGTGGACAGTGAAGACGAGGAAGCAGAGGAAGAAGACATGAACAACAGGGACTCAGTGATCCAGCAATATTTCCAGTGAGACACAGGTAAGAGTACAGACCTGCCTACTACATGTACTTTAACACTACTACCTCTCTACTGTCTGTCGTTTTCACCCAGTGTATGGTCACTGAGTTGTCACTTTCCCCTACAATTTCACAGATGTGGGTCCCACTGTGTGACATCTGCTTAGATTCCTCATGGACTAGAGCTGTGTGACATAGGTATGTTGACATTACAATTGAAAGAGCATTTTGTCACTGTAATTGCAAATACACTATTTCGAAATCACAGATTGTTTTGTGTTTTAAGTGTGTTTATTTAAGTGCTCAATATTGGAGGGGGTAGTGAAATGGTGATGGGTGATGGCGGAGGAATGTCCATGGCAGAGTTCAGTCTATTAGTCTCACAGGTGCATTGCTCATATGGGCATAGGAAGTGGAGCTGGGGCAGTTTAAGTATGGACAGGGTGACAAAGTGGGACAGTAGGATGACAATCAGGGTGGTCTCATTTCTTGGTGGGGGTCTTGGCATCGTGCTCTGTCTTGTTCCTGGATCTTAGGGACCGTTTGCGGGGTGGTTCTCCCTCTGCAGGCGGTGGGGTGCTGGTGTGGTGGTCCTGTGGCGGGGCGTCCTGCCACTAGCGCCGGCGGAGGTGGTGGCCAGTTCATTGTCCATTCTAGTGTCAGGGGCCCCTTGTAGTGCCACAGTGTCCCTCCTGGTGTTCACAAGTCCCTTCAGCACCCCTACGATGGTGCCCAGGGTGGAGCTGATGGTTCTGAGTTCCTCCCTGAAGCACATATACTGTTCCTCCTGCAGGCGCTGGGTCTCCTGAAACTTGGCCAGTACCTTTGCCATCGTCTCCTGGGAATGGTGGTAGGCTCCCATGATGGAGGAGAGGGCCTCGTGGAGAGTGGGTTCCCTTGGCCTGTCCGCCCCCTGTCGCACAGCAGCCCTCCCAGTTCCCCTGTGTTCCTGGGCCTCCGCCCCCTGGACCGTGTGCTCACTGCCACTGTCCCCAGGCCCCTGTTGTGGTTGGGGTGGTGGGTTAGCCTGGGTTCCCTGTAGTGGTGGACACACAGCTGATTGACGTGTCCTGGGGACGGAGGTATGGGCCCGCTGGGTGGGTGCTGTGCTGGTGTTTCCAGAGGGGGGAAGGTCTGTGGTGGCCTGTGACTGGGTGAGGGGAACCGACTGTCCAGAGGTCCCCGATGGGCCGGGCTGGTCATCTAGATCCAGTTAGACAGAGCTGCTGTCATCACTGTGGGCCTCTTCTGTTGGTGGTGTGGACATGTGTTTACCCTCCTGTCCGGTGATGTTGGGTAGGGGTCCTGCAGGGGTATAAAAGGATGGTTATTACATCTGTGTGTGGCATGGTGTGCAATGGGTGGGTGACCGTGCACCCCAGTGCTTGCATTCCTGTGTGGGACCTTTTGTGATGATGGTTTAGGGGGTTGTATGGGTATGTGCAGTGGGCATGCTTTAGTGATGGGTGTCCATGCTTTGTTGTTGCATGCAGGGCTTGGTGTTGGGATGGGTGGTTTGTGATGTTGGGACATATGTGAGGAGTTGGAGTGCATGGGTAGATGGTGAGGGTGGGGGTCAGTGCTGGCATGCAGGTAGGGTGGGGGATGTAATAGTTAAGATTTGACTTACCAGAGTCCATTCCTCCACCTACTCCTGCGAGGCCTTCAGGATGCAGAATCGCCAAGACCTACTCCTCCCATGTTGTTAGTTGTGGGTGAGGAGGTGGGGGTCCGCCGCCACTCCGCTGAACCGCCAGGTCGTGTCTTAAGACCACGGAACGCACCTTCCCCCGTAGGCCGTTCCACCTCTTCCTGATGTCCTCCCGATTTCTTGGGTGCTGTCCCACTGCGCTGACCCTGTCCACTATTCTTCGCCATAGCTCCATCGTGCTGCACCTGTGATCCGAATAGCTGTGGCTGTACCCGGACGATATCCTCCACCATGACCCTGAGCTCCTCCTCCGAGAACCTGGGGTGTCTTTGCCGTGCCATGGGGTGGTGTAGGTGATGTGTGGGGTGGAGTGTGTGGTGATAAGTGTGCTGATATGTAGTGGGGTGTTGTGTGAGGTGCGTGGAAGTTCTGTGGGTGATGGTGTTGTGTGCCTGTGGATGCTGTTGTTCTTGCTGGTGCTGTCTCTCTCTGGCCTTCTTTCGGAATGTTTGGTAGTAGGGGTTTGTGGGTGATGTGGGTGTGTGTTTTGTATTGTAATGGGTGTGTGGGAGAGGTGTGTGTATGTGTATCAGGACTGTGTATTTGGAATTGTCCAATGTGGTTGTGTTTTGTAAAAGTGTGTGTATTTTGAGCTCAGCGGTGTGTACCGCCAATGCAATACCACGGTTGAAAGACCGCCGCGTGGATTCGTGTGTCGTGATAGTGTGGGTGTATTCCTGTTGGCATGACGGTGGAGGGTGTGCTTTCGCCAGTTTATCACTGACCTTTGGTGTGGCGGACTTGTGCGGGTGTCTAGATTTTGGCGGATTCCGAAATGTGGGTCATAATAGCTGTGGCGGTATTCCGCGGGCACGGCGGTGTGTTGGCGGTCTTCTGCACGGCAGTAAGCGGCTTTTACCGCCAATGTTGTAATGAGGGCCAGAGTGTCTTAAAAATGTAAAATTGGAAGAGGAACACGCCAGGGCTGCCCACTGTCCCCTCTTCTTTTTGATTTGTACATTGAACCGTTAGCTGCGAAAATTAGAGCTGATAGTCAGATCCCCCCATTTCAACATCAAGGCTGGACGAAAAAGGTCGCTTTATATGCAGACGACTTACTGATCTATACTGGCGAATTGACATGGGTTTTTCCTAGAACTATATAATGTTAAATGATTTTGGCAAAGTGTCAGGTTATTTGGTAAACTCGGATAAAACAGAAATTATGTGTTGGAATACCATGTACAATATTCCCTTGGTTAAACAACAAATTAGATATTTAGGCTATACAAGTTACTGCCAACCTCTATGAAACAGCTAAGACAAATTTTGATTTGGTGTATACAGAGACTCACAGACTGCTTCGAGTATGTGTGGGCCTCCCATTATCTTTCCTTGGGAGGGTAAATATTCTTAAAATGATTATCCTCCCAAAGTTTACCTTTTTGTTTAATGCAATCCCTTTGGAATTTATGAAAAGTTGGTTTAAAAAATTGCAGGGAGATTTAACTTCATTTGTGTGGGCTTCCAAAGGGGTCCGGATTGCCTGGCAGAAACTATGTAGGACAAAGGGGAAAGGTGGTATTGCAGCCCCAGACTTTTATAAATATTATTTAGCCTTCCATCTGAAGAATGTGCGAATTTTGCTACGTAATAGATCGGAATATACGGTCTTTTGGTTTGGAATGACTCAGGAGCTGTTAGAGGCTGGCAGGAACTTTTTATACAAGTTTGGCCACCCTAAATATTTTAAAAAGATCCGGCTGAAGATTCTCAGGGACGCTGCCAGGGTGTGGTGGCGGGTCAGACAAGCATTAGGAATTAAGTACTATAGTTCCTTGGCTCCGGTGTGGGATTCCCCCGGCACACCAGTATGTTTGTTGGATAAGTTATCACTTCCGTTAAGAGGGGTGGGTTGTTGAGGACAGATTCTGGAGGATTCAAATAAGGTGGTCTGGGAGAGGTTTGAGGAAATATTTGAACATAGGTCTTTGAAGTTTAAGTATTTGCAGCTGGCTAGTTGGGCAGCAAATCTGAAGGATCAGGGCGTTATGGAGAATGCCTGGGAGGAGAAATTAATTCAGGTTTCGGTTCCCAAGGAAATTGCGGTTTGGTATCAGGCATTAAGGGAAGCCTCTGACTCAAGCCTTCTTTTAGTGGAGAGGAGATGGGGCGAGGTCCTTTCTTCCTCGGATTTGGCTAAGATATGGGAAACATCTTGTTCCACGCTTTGGTCTGTTGTTAATCCAGCCCCACTAAAGAAAAATCATCTGTTTACTTTATGTAGAGCCTATTGGTCTTCTCAGAGGCTATCAGGTCTGGGGAACTCAGTTAAAAGCTGTCCACATTGCGGGGAGCCTAAAGTGAATGATATTCATATGTTTTGGAATTGTAGCAGACTTGGAGGATTTTGGTCTAATATAGGAGCTATCCTTAAGTACATGATAAACCCCGATATAGAGGTAACTCCTACATAGAGTGATCTTTGGGGTAGCTCCTGAAAGGCTTAAATTACTTAAACCTCAGAGCGATTTGATGTTTCTGTTGATCTTACTAGCTAGGAGACAAATTTGTTTTCGATGGATCTCCTCTTCCCTTCCTTCTGTATCTGCATGGTTGACATCAGTTAACTATTATTGCTGTTTGGATGCCCTTGGCTCTCCCGAAAAAAGGGATGATTGCTGGAAAATTTGGGAAAATGTTCAACAGTTTTATTTTTTTCCTTTCTCTGGCCCAATGATTATTTGCCCTCCTTCTAGCCGGCCAACCTTATATATGCAGTTATGTATTTGGTTGGCATGGGCAACATCATACGTTGATTTATAAGCGTATAGGTGTAGATAAGACCGGGAGAGGTGAGGATATGTGTGCCTCCCCCTTTGTGAGGGGGCACAGGTTGAAGACCCTCGTTTGGAAGAATGGGCTTTTATGAGGACAAAAAAAATAAAAAAAATAATGATTGTCTTGAAAGGAATGTCGGCCATATTTCGTTTCATATTGTACATACTTTGGAGCTGACATTTTCAGTTCTACACAGCATTATACTGTTTGTGATCTTTTAACTTCAGAAATAAGCCTAAGAAAGCACAAATGATGATAAAATCCAGACCGCAGTGCATAGTTATCAGCCCACATTATTTCTACACATTCTGTGGCCATTGACATGTTACATACATTACAAATCTCCTACACAGTTGATGTGTCACATCACACAGAGACAAAGTGGTTGTGTAAGTGCTATTTATTTTAAAGTGCTGTAGTGCAATATTTACATAGTCATGGATTGTAAGTACATTAGTGTGACACCTTCTATTGTGACGCAACACAAGTGCAATGGTGAGGGACGTGTCACTGGACATGCTGGGGGGAAGTGTCATTCAGTGCAGAGGAACATGAATTGCCAATGAGGTAGTGAGAGACAATTGCAGTGCATAGTGGTAAGGTAAACAGTGTGCTGGAGAACATTGCATGTTACCAACTGTAGCAAGACTGGCATGTTTACAAGCACAGGACATAGGAAATCAGTGCCCATGTGGCATGGACTTGTGCTACCGGGTGTTCCAAAGGGTGAAGGTGATCTGTTCCACATCTTTATCTTCTGATGTGTGTGTCGTCTCCTCTGCCCTTGGCGGTGGTGGGTTTGAATGGGCAACACACACTTCAGTGTTTGAAGACGTGGAGTCAGAATTCCTGGTAGCTGCTAACTGTGGGGCTATTAAGGGCATTACTGCACCAAGGAGGAGCTGCTGGTTCTTGAGTATAGCAGCGAAATCACTGTGGTAGGCAGCCAGGTCGGCCCTGAGGGGGTCATTGATTGCATTTGTGCATGCAGTGAAAGGGTTGGGATGCCTGGTGTTATGGCAACTCCCTAACTGCATTGGTGAAATCCCTCACACATTGGTGTAGTCCTTGCAGTAGGGATTGTAGCTCTTGCATGGCTGCTGACTGTTCTGCAGATGACACCATGCACATGCACATCCCCTCAAGGCTGGCTGTCATATTTTGCATCCCCCCGCACCACCTTGGACAGGTCCCGCTGTACTCCCACTACTGTCCACTCATAGCTGGTACCAGTGTCCTCAGAGTCCTCAGCTGGGTTGGAGTTGGCAGGTCGTACTATTGGGGTGGTGGGTGGGTCCTCTGTGATGGCTGCTGCATCGGTGCTCCTCCTTGCAACTGAAGGTGGGGTCTGGAGGGTTCCAAGGACATCTTGGAGGGTTTGCTGGCTAATGCTTGTCAGCGCATCATCCATGTCATCAGGGAAGTCCAGGACAGACGTATCCACAGGAGAGCCATTGTCCTCTGCAATGAGATATTGTACAATTAATGTGTCTGTGTTGTGGCAGTTGTAATGTGACGTCACTGACTTCCTATCAGTGAGACATTGTAATCTTGGTTCCTGTTCATTGTTCGTGTCATTGATATTAGCATTCTCACAGGCCTATGCCCCACCTGCATGTCACATGTAGTGTGGGCAGTTTGGGGAATTGTCTGCGTCACATCCTCTAGGTCTAGGTTTTGTCCAAATTGTGTGTTGCCACCTTCTTGTCCTACTCAACCCTCCCTCTACTTTCATTAGCATGGTAAGGCCTTGCAATGGCTGTGGGTGTTCTGATGCCACTTGTACCACAATTAACAATATGGGACTGACCCAAGCTCTGATATTTCACGTACATCTATACGTTGCTGAGACCAAGCACATACTATGTATAGCATTGGCATGGCACGATACAGGTGTCAGCATTGGTAATGTGTCATGTTGATGTTTGCGAATGTGTGCTACATTGGATTGCAATGATGGGCCTGGCAGTGTTCCATTTCCTCTTATGACTGTGCAGGTGTGTTTATCTAGCTAGACACATATGTCCTCCCCCTCAATGCTGTTGTCTTAGCAGTATGACAGTTGGGATGTTGCAAGGTGGCATTGCAGCTATTGTAACACAGGCACAGGGTGGACCCTGGTCAGGCAGCATGGGTATGACATTACTGCTGTGTACTTCATAATGTACGTAACAAGACCTGATGTTTATTGCACCTATAGACATGAGCATTTGGCTGGATTTACACTTTGTTAGGAATAAAAAGGGGATTGATAACGTCGTCATCCTGAACCCTCTATTTTGGGTGTGTTTGATCCATGAGCACCTAACTGCCATTTGCTACTTGACCAGCACACACAGCACAGGTGGTGGTGGCAACTGTTGTCAATGGTACATGCCACTTGCGGATATGGCCTGAGACTGTTAATTGAGCCCGAGTTCATGTTGTGACAAAACCAGCTGTCCTATGACAGAAGGCCAGTCTTACGTTCTACCCTACCCTCCTGGACTGGCTTGGCCTTTCCAACATCCTTGGCATGGCAGAGTACCCCAATACAAAGGTTGTTGGTGTAGTGTTGTGCTGCACCCCTGGTTTCCCCTACACAGCCCATGCACTAGTGCCATGCCCCTTTGCCCTTACCCCTGCCTGATTTTCATGGCTAACATGCATTGTGTTGTAGGTATGTGCCTCCCCCTGCTTACAGTTAACATTTAGGCATTTTTGTCCCCCATGCAGCTTACCCTGCATCTGTGTTGTTTCCTGGTAGTCTGCGCTGTCCTGTCCTTGAATTCCTGTGACGACCTCATGTGTGATGACGGCTGCCACCATCTCCTCCATCTGGTCCAGGGCCTCCTGCGGTGCTGGACTCCCACCTCCAGTCTGCAGTGCTGCCTTCCTGTTCCTTGCCATTTTTTCCTTGGTCCTGCACTTGCAGTCATGGCAGCATTTCTTGCACTCCGTAACTGTTCTTCGTACCTCTGCCACACTGTTTATCTTGTCCACAATTTGTTGCCAAATTGCCTCTCTCCTCCCAATTGGCAATTTTGAGGTGACAAAAAGTTGATGCTGGTGTTCTGTCACCTCTTTCACCAGTATTTCCTGCTCCTCTGCACTGAAACAACACTTCCTTTTCTTCTTCTCCTTCTCCTGGGTCTTGTCTGGGTCCTCCTAGCTGGTTCCTGGTCGATAGGGGTATTCCTGGGGTCTCTCCTGACTTCTGGGATCCATTTTGGGACTCCTTAGCACTGTTTGCTGCGTTTGCGCCACTTTTTGCCGCTATTGTGAGGAAAAATGGCACGCATCATGTTTGCGATGTCGTAAACTGGATTGGAGTCATTTTCTCTGCGTTAACGTCATTTTGCTTTATGATGTGGCGCAATGGTTAGAGTAAAAAAAAAGTACTCTAACCCGTGGTTAGCGCCACAGAGTGTCAAAGTATAAATTTGACGCCCGGGTGGCACAAAGAAATGGCGTTGTTTGTATGAGACATAATATATCTGTGAGAAAAGGGTAATTTCCGTTTAACAGTGAGGAATCCCAGGACAAGGGCAGAGGAACGCTACAATGAGGCCCATGGGTGAACTATGAGGGTGATCGAGCAGATCTTCGGTCTCCTGAAGGCCAGGTTCCGGTGCCTCCATATGGCAGGTGGATCCCTATTCTACTCACCAAAGAAGGTGTGCCAGATCATCGTGGCCTGCTGTATGCTTCACAACTTGGCTTTGCGACACCAGGTGCCTTTTCTGCAGGAGGATGGTCCAGATGGCGGTGTTGTGGCAGCTGTGGAGCCTGTGGACAGTGAAGACGAGGAAGCAGAGGAAGAAGACATGAACAACAGGGACTCAGTGATCCAGCAATATTTCCAGTGAGACACAGGTAAGAGTACAGACCTGCCTACTACATGTACTTTAACACTACTACCTCTCTACTGTCTGTCGTTTTCACCCAGTGTATGGTCACTGAGTTGTCACTTTCCCCTACAATTTCACAGATGTGGGTCCCACTGTGTGACATCTGCTTAGATTCCTCATGGACTAGAGCTGTGTGACATAGGTATGTTGACATTACAATTGAAAGAGCATTTTGTCACTGTAATTGCAAATACACTATTTCGAAATCACAGATTGTTTTGTGTTTTAAGTGTGTTTATTTAAGTGCTCAATATTGGAGGGGGTAGTGAAATGGTGATGGGTGATGGCGGAGGAATGTCCATGGCAGAGTTCAGTCTATTAGTCTCACAGGTGCATTGCTCATATGGGCATAGGAAGTGGAGCTGGGGCAGTTTAAGTATGGACAGGGTGACAAAGTGGGACAGTAGGATGACAATCAGGGTGGTCTCATTTCTTGGTGGGGGTCTTGGCATCGTGCTCTGTCTTGTTCCTGGATCTTAGGGACCGTTTGCGGGGTGGTTCTCCCTCTGCAGGCGGTGGGGTGCTGGTGTGGTGGTCCTGTGGCGGGGCATCCTGCCACTAGCGCCGGCGGAGGTGGTGGCCAGTTCATTGTCCATTCTAGTGTCAGGGGCCCCTTGTAGTGCCACAGTGTCCCTCCTGGTGTTCACAAGTCCCTTCAGCACCCCTACGATGGTGCCCAGGGTGGAGCTGATGGTTCTGAGTTCCTCCCTGAAGCACATATACTGTTCCTCCTGCAGGCGCTGGGTCTCCTGAAACTTGGCCAGTACCTTTGCCATCGTCTCCTGGGAATGGTGGTAGGCTCCCATGATGGAGGAGAGGGCCTCGTGGAGAGTGGGTTCCCTTGGCCTGTCCGCCCCCTGTCGCACAGCAGCCCTCCCAGTTCCCCTGTGTTCCTGGGCCTCCGCCCCCTGGACCGTGTGCTCACTGCCACTGTCCCCAGGCCCCTGTTGTGGTTGGGGTGGTGGGTTAGCCTGGGTTCCCTGTAGTGGTGGACACACAGCTGATTGACGTGTCCTGGGGACGGAGGTATGGGCCCGCTGGGTGGGTGCTGTGCTGGTGTTTCCAGAGGGGGAAAGGTCTGTGGTGGCCTGTGACTGGGTGAGGGGAACCGACTGTCCAGAGGTCCCCGATGGGCCGGGCTGGTCATCTAGATCCAGTTAGACAGAGCTGCTGTCATCACTGTGGGCCTCTTCTGTTGGTGGTGTGGACATGTGTTTACCCTCCTGTCCGGTGATGTTGGGTAGGGGTCCTGCAGGGGTATAAAAGGATGGTTATTACATCTGTGTGTGGCATGGTGTGCAATGGGTGGGTGACCGTGCACCCCAGTGCTTGCATTCCTGTGTGGGACCTTTTGTGATGATGGTTTAGGGGGTTGTATGGGTATGTGCAGTGGGCATGCTTTAGTGATGGGTGTCCATGCTTTGTTGTTGCATGCAGGGCTTGGTGTTGGGATGGGTGGTTTGTGATGTTGGGACATATGTGAGGAGTTGGAGTGCATGGGTAGATGGTGAGGGTGGGGGTCAGTGCTGGCATGCAGGTAGGGTGGGGGATGTAATAGTTAAGATTTGACTTACCAGAGTCCATTCCTCCACCTACTCCTGCGAGGCCTTCAGGATGCAGAATCGCCAAGACCTACTCCTCCCATGTTGTTAGTTGTGGGTGAGGAGGTGGGGGTCCGCCGCCACTCCGCTGAACCGCCAGGTCGTGTCTTAAGACCACGGAACGCACCTTCCCCCGTAGGCCGTTCCACCTCTTCCTGATGTCCTCCCGATTTCTTGGGTGCTGTCCCACTGCGCTGACCCTGTCCATTATTCTTCGCCATAGCTCCTTCGTGCTGCACCTGTGATCCGAATAGCTGTGGCTGTACCCGGACGATTTCCTCCACCATGACCCTGAGCTCCTCCTCCGAGAACCTGGGGTGTCTTTGCCGTGCCATGGGGTGGTGTAGGTGATGTGTGGGGTGGAGTGTGTGGTGATAAGTGTGCTGATATGTAGTGGGGTGTTGTGTGAGGTGCGTGGAAGTTCTGTGGGTGATGGTGTTGTGTGCCTGTGGATGCTGTTGTTCTTGCTGGTGCTGTCTCTCTCTGGCCTTCTTTCGGAATGTTTGGTAGTAGGGGTTTGTGGGTGATGTGGGTGTGTGTTTTGTATTGTAATGGGTGTGTGGGAGTGGTGTGTGTATGTGTATCAGGACTGTGTATTTGGAATTGTCCAATGTGGTTGTGTTTTGTAAAAGTGTGTGTATTTTGAGCTCAGCGGTGTGTACCGCCAATGCAATACCACGGTTGAAAGACCGCCGCGTGGATTCGTGTGTCGTGATAGTGTGGGTGTATTCCTGTTGGCATGACGGTGGAGGGTGTGCTTTCGCCAGTTTATCACTGACCTTTGGTGTGGCGGACTTGTGCGGGTGTCTAGATTTTGGCGGATTCCGAAATGTGGGTCATAATAGCTGTGGCGGTATTCCGCGGGCACGGCGGTGTGTTGGCGGTCTTCTGCACGGCAGTAAGCGGCTTTTACCGCCAATGTTGTAATGAGGGCCAGAGTGTCTTAAAAATGTAAAATTGGAAGAGGAACACGCCAGGGCTGCCCACTGTCCCCTCTTCTTTTTGATTTGTACATTGAACCGTTAGCTGCGAAAATTAGGGCTGATAGTCAGATCCCCCCATTTCAACATCAAGGCTGGACGAAAAAGGTCGCTTTATATGCAGACGACTTACTGATCTATACTGGCGAATTGACATGGGTTTTTCCTAGAACTATATAATGTTAAATGATTTTGGCAAAGTGTCAGGTTATTTGGTAAACTCGGATAAAACAGAAATTATGTGTTGGAATACCATGTACAATATTCCCTTGGTTAAACAACAAATTAGATATTTAGGCTATACAAGTTACTGCCAACCTCTATGAAACAGCTAAGACAAATTTTGATTTGGTGTATACAGAGACTCACAGACTGCTTCGAATATGTGTGGGCCTCCCATTATCTTTCCTTGGGAGGGTAAATATTCTTAAAATGATTATCCTCCCAAAGTTTACCTTTTTGTTTAATGCAATCCCTTTGGAATTTATGAAAAGTTGGTTTAAAAAATTGCAGGGAGATTTAACTTCATTTGTGTGGGCTTCCAAAGGGGTCCGGATTGCCTGGCAGAAACTATGTAGGACAAAGGGGAAAGGTGGTATTGCAGCCCCAGACTTTTATAAATATTATTTAGCCTTCCATCTGAAGAATGTGCGAATTTTGCTACGTAATAGATCGGAATATACGGTCTTTTGGTTTGGAATGACTCAGGAGCTGTTAGAGGCTGGCAGGAACTTTTTATACAAGTTTGGCCACCCTAAATATTTTAAAAAGATCCGGCTGAAGATCCTCAGGGACGCTGCCAGGGTGTGGTGGCGGGTCAGACAAGCATTAGGAATTAAGTACTATAGTTCCTTGGCTCCGGTGTGGGATTCCCCCGGCACACCAGTATGTTTGTTGGATAAGTTATCACTTCCGTTAAGAGGGGTGGGTTGTTGAGGATAGATTCTGGAGGATTCAAATAAGGTGGTCTGGGAGAGGTTTGAGGAAATATTTGAACATAGGTCTTTGAAGTTTAAGTATTTGCAGCTGGCTAGTTGGGCAGCAAATCTGAAGGATCAGGGCGTTATGGAGAATGCCTGGGAGGAGAAATTAATTCAGGTTTCGGTTCCCAAGGAAATTGCGGTTTGGTATCAGGCATTAAGGGAAGCCTCTGACTCAAGCCTTCTTTTAGTGGAGAGGAGATGGGGCGAGGTCCTTTCTTCCTCGGATTTGGCTAAGATATGGGAAACATCTTGTTCCACGCTTTGGTCTGTTGTTAATCCAGCCCCACTAAAGAAAAATCATCTGTTTACTTTATGTAGAGCCTATTGGTCTTCTCAGAGGCTATCAGGTCTGGGGAACTCAGTTAAAAGCTGTCCACATTGCGGGGAGCCTAAAGCGATTGATATTCATATGTTTTGGAATTGTAGCAGACTTGGAGGATTTTGGTCTAATATAGGAGCTATCCTTAAGTACATGATAAACCCCGATATAGAGGTAACTCCTACATAGAGTGATCTTTGGGGTAGCTCCTGAAAGGCTTAAATTACTTAAACCTCAGAGCGATTTGATGTTTCTGTTGATCTTACTAGCTCGGAGACAAATTTGTTTTCGATGGATCTCCTCTTCCCTTCCTTCTGTATCTGCATGGTTGACATCAGTTAACTATTATTGCTGTTTGGATGCCCTTGGCTCTCCCGAAAAAAGGGATGATTGCTGGAAAATTTGGGAAAATGTTCAACAGTTTTATTTTTTTCCTTTCTCTGGCCCAATGATTATTTGCCCTCCTTCTAGCCGGCCAACCTTATATATGCAGTTATGTATTTGGTTGGCATGGGCAACATCATACGTTGATTTATAAGCGTATAGGTGTAGATAAGACCGGGAGAGGTGAGGATATGTGTGCCTCCCCCTTTGTGAGGGGGCACAGGTTGAAGACCCTCGTTTGGAAGAATGGGCTTTTATGAGGACAAAAAAAATAAAAAAAATAATGATTGTCTTGAAGGGAATGTCGGCCATATTTCGTTTCATATTGTACATACTTTGGAGCTGACATTTTCAGTTCTACACAGCATTATACTGTTTGTGATCTTTTAACTTCAGAAATAAGCCTAAGAAAGCACAAATGATGATAAAATCCAGACCGCAGTGCATAGTTATCAGCCCACATTATTTCTACACATTCTGTGGCCATTGACATGTTACATACATTACAAATCTCCTACACAGTTGATGTGTCACATCACACAGAGACAAAGTGGTTGTGTAAGTGCTATTTATTTTAAAGTGCTGTAGTGCAATATTTACATAGTCATGGATTGTAAGTACATTAGTGTGACACCTTCTATTGTGACGCAACACAAGTGCAATGGTGAGGGACGTGTCACTGGACATGCTGGGGGGAAGTGTCATTCAGTGCAGAGGAACATGAATAACCAATGAGGTAGTGAGAGACAATTGCAGTGCATAGTGGTAAGGTAAACAGTGTGCTGGAGAACATTGCATGTTACCAACTGTAGCAAGACTGGCATGTTTACAAGCACAGGACATAGGAAATCAGTGCCCATGTGGCATGGACTTGTGCTACCGGGTGTTCCAAAGGGTGAAGGTGATCTGTTCCACATCTTTATCTTCTGATGTGTGTGTCGTCTCCTCTGCCCTTGGCGGTGGTGGGTTTGAATGGGCAACACACACTTCAGTGTTTGAAGACGTGGAGTCAGAATTCCTGGTAGCTGCTAACTGTGGGGCTATTAAGGGCATTACTGCACCAAGGAGGAGCTGCTGGTTCTTGAGTATAGCAGCGACATCACTGTGGTAGGCAGCCAAGTCGGCCCTGAGGGGGTCATTGATTGCATTTGTGCATGCAGTGAAAGGGTTGGGATGCCTGGTGTTATGGCAACTCCCTAACTGCATTGGTGAAATCCCTCACACATTGGTGTAGTCCTTGCAGTAGGGATTGTAGCTCTTGCATGGCTGCTGACTGTTCTGCAGATGACACCATGCACATGCACATCCCCTCAAGGCTGGCTGTCATATTTTGCATCCCCTCGCACCACCTTGGACAGGTCCCGCTGTACTCCCACTACTGTCCACTCATAGCTGGTACCAGTGTCCTTAGAGTCCTCAGCTGGGTTGGAGTTGGCAGGTCGTACTATTGGGGTGGTGGGTGGATCCTCTGTGATGGCTGCTGCATCGGTGCTCCTCCTTGTAACTGAAGGTGGGGTCTGGAGGGTTCCAAGGACATCTTGGAGGGTTTGCTGGCTAATGCTTGTCAGCGCATCATCCATGTCATCAGGGAAGTCCAGGACAGACGTATCCACAGGAGAGCCATTGTCCTCTGCAATGAGATATTGTACAATTAATGTGTCTGTGTTGTGGCAGTTGTAATGTGACGTCACTGACTTCCTATCAGTGAGACATTGTAATCTTGGTTCCTGTTCATTGTTCGTGTCATTGATATTAGCATTCTCACAGGCCTATGCCCCACCTGCATGTCACATGTAGTGTGGGCAGTTTGGGGAATTGTCTGCGTCACATCCTCTAGGTCTAGGTTTTGTTCAAATTGTGTGTTGCCACCTTCTTGTCCTACTCAACCCTCCCTCTACTTTCATTAGCATGGTAAGGCCTTGCAATGGCTGTGGGTGTTCTGATGCCACTTGTACCACACTTAACAATATGGGACTGACCCAAGCTCTGATATTGCACGTACATCTATACGTTGCTGAGACCAAGCACATACTATGTATAGCATTGGCATGGCACGATACAGGTGTCAGCATTGGTAATGTGTCATGTTGATGTTTGCGAATGTGTGCTACATTGGATTGCAATGATGGGCCTGGCAGTGTTCCATTTCCTCTTATGACTGTGCAGGTGTGTTTATCTAGCTAGACACATATGTCCTCCCCCTCAATGCTGTTGTCTTAGCAGTATGACAGTTGGGATGTTGCAAGGTGGCATTGCAGCTATTGTAACACAGGCACAGGGTGGACCCTGGTCAGGCAGCATGGGTATGACATTACTGCTGTGTACTTCATAATGTACGTAACAAGACCTGATGTTTATTGCACCTATAGACATGAGCATTTGGCTGGATTTACACTTTGTTAGGAATAAAAAGGGGATTGATAACGTCGTCATCCTGAACCCTCTATTTTGGGTGTGTTTGATCCATGGGCACCTAACTGCCATTTGCTACTTGACCAGCACACACAGCACAGGTGGTGGTGGCAACTGTTGTCAATGGTACATGCCACTTGCGGATATGGCCTGAGACTGGAAATTGAGCCCGAGTTCATGTTGTGACAAAACCAGCTGTCCTGTGAGAGAAGGCCAGTCTTACGTTCTACCCTACCCTCCTGGACTGGCTTGGCCTTTCCAACAGCCTTGGCATGGCAGAGTACCCCAATGCAAAGGTTGTTGGTGTAGTGTTGTGCTGCACCCCTGGTTTCCCCTACACAGCCCATGCACTTGTGCCATGCCCCTTTGCCCTTACCCCTGCCTGATTTTCATGGCTGATATGCATTGTGTTGTAGGTATGTGCCTCCCCCTGCTTACAGTTAACATTTAGGCATTTTTGTCCCCCATGCAGCTTACCCTGCATCTGTGTTGTTTCCTGGTAGTCTGCGCTGTCCTGTCCTTGAATTCCTGTGACGACCTCATGTGGGATGACGGCTGCCACCATCTCCTCCATCTGGTCCAGGGCCTCCTGCGGTGCTGGACTCCCACCTCCAGTCTGCAGTGCTGCCTTCCTGTTCCTTGCCATTTTTTCCTTGGTCCTGCACTTGCAGTCATGGCAGCATTTCTTGCACTCCGTGACTGCTCTTCGTACCTCTGCCACACTGTTTATCTTGTCCACAATTTGTTGCCAAATTGCCTCTCTCCTCCCAATTGGCAATTTTGAGGTGACAAAAAGTTGATGCTGGTGTTCTGTCACCTCTTTCGCCAGTATTTCCTGCTCCTCTGCACTGAAACAACACTTCCTTTTCTTCTTCTCCTTCTCCTGGGTCTTGTCTGGGTCCTCCTAGCTGGTTCCTGGTCGATAGGGGTATTCCTGGAGTCTCTCCTGACTTCTGGGATCCATTTTGGGACTCCTTAGCACTGTTTGCTGCGTTTGCGCCACTTTTTGCCGCTATTGTGGGGAAAAATGGCACGCATCAGGTTTGCGATGTCGTAAACTGGATTGGAGTCATTTTCTCTGCGTTAACGTCATTTTGCTTCATGATGTGGCGCAATGGTTAGAGTAAAAAAAAAGTACTCTAACCCGTGGTTAGCGCCACAGAGCGTCAAAGTATAAATTTGACGCCCGTGTGGCACAAAGAAATGGCGTTAGCCGGCGTTAAACTTTTTGACGCACAACTTCGTTGGGGCAGTTTTGCATCAAAAAGTATAAATATGGCCCTAAGTGCCCTGGGATCGGGGCAGTACCATGGATTTTTTCTTGATCTGCTGCAATGGCCTATCTCTAAAACCCTGATGCCCCTGTCTTTCCTTGTTTTTTTACCACAATATTGGGATATTGTTTTTTAAGCTTGTTGAAAATGTTGAAGAATTTAATATATTTTTAATATTGTTATATATAATATAAATATATATATATATCTGTAGCCAAAATAATTATTCACCGCACTCCACAGAATCCAGTTATAGCGTTTATTATTCAAACAATCAGCAACCACCAAAGCATTTGAACTCCACTTGCGTCTTGTTCACGGTCAGTGAGTCCTATCACTCTTGCCCTTAAATAGTAAAATTCTATCCTCCCCATACCAATGGATTTTGGGTATAATAGTTTAACCAAACGTAACCAAAAAGGGAGGACAAACAAGACATGAACAAATTAAAATGAAAATAAAACGGGCGACACAAACAACATACAATTCTTTCAGATGGGCCAATTCTCTCTGCATATTCAATTGTTATATGGGCTAGCACATTGGAATCATATTAGTTAGATTGTAAACACATCTCATGAGTACTAAATATATCAATTATTATGTACAATCTTTAAAAAACTATAAAATGACAATGCAATATTTTAAATGCCATCATTTGCAATTTCTTCTCCATGTTGGCTAAGTGCCTCATGCCATTCAATACTTGAATTTGTGCGAGAAATAACTTTTTAGAATCTATATCTCTACTCTTATAACTACAATACCGGCTAAGTGCCCAACATAATGCTTACTATAAATAATACGATAAATGCCTCTTCAGATATAGAATAAAACCGAGTTATTAATAATGATAGTGACTCCAAAATTATAAAGACTATTCACATTTCAATGTAATTATCTAACCATATGAGAGGATTGTTCTCAGTTAGTTAAGCATATATTCACATATTTTCTCTTGATCATATAGTTTGTCCCTCTTACAAATGTACAAACAGTTCCTCGTCCATGGTCAACCCGTATGGTATCTTGGTGCGAAGTTGAATAATGTATTTGCTCTCAAGTTGTCTTAATTGTAATATCCTATTACCACCTCATTCATTTTTGTTTATTTGTGCCAGGCCGAAAAAAGTTATACTTCTCCAGTCTGTTGTATGGTATTTCTTATGATGTTTAGCAACTGCATAGCTCTGGTGCTGATGTTGTATTGCCTTAACATGTTTCAATATTCTTTTCTTCAATGGGCAGATAGTGCTAACAACATATATATATTATATATATATATATATATATATATATATATATATATATATATATATATATATGGAGTTTTGTGATGTATTACTAATTAAAGTGTAAATATATTTGTTAGAGAAAATTATGAATATTTGGTTACTTTGAAAAATGTTAAAATATGTATTTTTATTATTTGTGCTAATTATTAGTCTTCTGTTACAATTGTATTTATTATCTTTGATATGTTTTAATAATGAATTGTATTTTACTTTTGGTGCATTATGTTTATATGGAAGTAGGGTGGAGAGTGATTATAAATATACCAGTAGTAATTAGTAATGGTATGTATTAATTTTCGATAGATGAAATTGTTTATTAATTTGATAAATTATAGATTTCTATTTATTTGGCTGCAATTTTTTATATATATATATATATATATTCATTGAAAAAAACAAAAGTTGCAGAGACGTTATAGTTAGGAAATAGAATTTGAAAAAAACATAGAAATTAATTTAAAAAGCCAACGGTTGCAAGAGATTTTTAGTTAGGTTCACATTTCACAAACGTACTAAACCATAGAAATTCAACAGTTAGAGTTACCTCAAGTACCTACAATGTGTGCACTAAGGCAACTATAACTGCCGGATCCTGCGGCCAACCCCCTAACCACCCAACCCCCTGCTGTGTACAGCCCTTTGGCCATGCGCAGAGGGAGTTGGCCATAGTTGTGAGAGGCTGTGAGAGTGTCTGTCGGGGTGTGAAAGTGCATATGTCAGTGTTTTAGTAGATGTGTCAGTCTGTGTGTGGGCTTGTGAGTGGGTGTATGATGCAGTCAATGGGTCTGTGAGTGGGTATGGAGAGTCTGAGTGGGTCTGTGAGTAGATGGGTAACTATCTGAGTGGGTCTGTGAGTGTCTGACTGGGGCTGGGACTTACTGCAAGAAAGACTCAGTAGGTTTTTTAGTGTGTGTGTGACTGTCTGAGTAGGTTTGTGAGTGGGTGCATAAGAGTCACAGGTGGTGTATGAGTGGCAGAAAGAGATTGAAAGGGAGAGAAAAAGAGAGTGAGAGGAAGAGAGAAAGACTTTTTTAGGCTTTGATGTATGATAAAATTAGAAGGACATAATTTTGTATAATTTAAAAATGAAAATGTATTTTTTCTTTAGAAAAAAATAAAATCACCTTTTATTTTTTATTTGAACATTTGTAATAAGTAAAAATGAGGGAAACAAGTCCTGCTGTGCTCAAAATCTCAGTGCTCAGTGTGAAGGTCCATGACCTATTGTGTGTATGAGTGGCAGAAAGAGATTGAAAGAGAGAGAGAAAGAGAGTGAGAGGGAGAGAGACAGAGACTTTTTTAGCGTTGATGTATGATAAAATTAGAAGGACATAATTTTGTTTAATTGAAAAATGAAATTGTATTTTTTATGTAGAAAAAAATTAAATCACCTTTTATTTTTTATTTGAACATTTGTAATAAGACAAAATGAGGGACACAAGTCATGCTGGGCTCAAGCTCTCAGTGCTCAGTGTGAAGGTCCATGACCTATTATTATTTTTTTCATTTCCTTTTTTATACCCCTTAATGGGCTATCTGGGATTCCCTTTACATTATTAAGAATGTGCCCCAGGGGGTAGTGGACTGAAGGTACGGGGGTCCTGAAGGGACCCCCTTTTCTTTTTTTAAATATTTGCCCCGGCGGTGGTGGTCCCTTGGGCAGCAGGGGCGCACGGCACCAGAAAATAAATTACATTTTCCCCCAGGGTGCAGGAGGCCACAGGCTCCTCGCTTTTTATTTCTTAAACGCCCTGGGGAGGCGGTGGTCCCCGGAGCTGTGGGAGGGGGCTCAGTGGCCCCCACGTGTATGATAACACAGCCCTGGGGAGGTAGCCGTCCACAGGGCAGCAGGAGCACATGGCCCCTGCATATACTTTATAAGCACCGGGGAGGTGGCGGTCCGTGTGGCAGTAGGGGGGACCAGGAGGACCCTGTCTCTGCATAAATAAATAACCCTGAGACTTGGCTAACCCTGGGGCTTTATGATAATGAAGCGCAGGAGACTGTGCTTCATTTTATTAAATTTTACAGTACATCTGTAGATCTGACCCTAAAAATAAAAATAAAAGCTTTTTAGCCCTGAGGGGAACCCCAGAGCTAAGGGGTCAGGGTGTTCATACCCTGGCCCCTTTCGTATTTCTTTTTTTGACTGACAACACTTCTGTTGTTGAAGTATTACCAGACAATCAGATCTCAGCACGAAATCTGGAGGGGTCCCAAATCCTTCACTTCCCTAGAAATACAAATTTGGATTTTCTTAAATTTCTCAAAAACTATTGAACGGATTTACATCAAATAACAAAAAAGGGTTATTTCTGGACCAAGAGCTACCTTCCTGCAAATTAGATGTAATTCCGTCCAGTGGTTTTTGCACTATTGCTGTTCAATGTGAATTAACAATGGAAACACTCTAAATTTCACCCTCCCTTTATCTCGGCCCCCGCTTGATGGCTCACCCTGAGATTTTCCAGACAGCAGCTCATGTGACTGTCAACTGTTTCTGGAACATATCACTAAGATTTGTCAAGCGCCGCCAAAGATATAGGGAAGCAAAACAAAACAAAAAACTGCTTTGTCTATACAAACTAGGTCCTAAATATTACTCTATATATATATATATAATACAAACTTTCTCCAACAATTATATTTCGAAGAATGCTCGAACACAAAAAGAAGTCCAAAGAAGATTTATATATTTAAATGCAAAATGTCTCCTCACATACAATGCGTTTCAGCCGTAGCCTTGTTTACGTACACACTGGTGCCTCACTACACATGTTAAATACCCTTGCCAAACAGTAAACACAAACAAAGGACTACATAACACATTACCTGGCAATCCACAGATACCATGGGCGCCATATTTGAACGTCCAAATATAAATCTATAGTATGTGTTGCTCGTATCCAAACAATATCATCATACTGTTTCTCTTTATATTCAACATTGCAATTATTGAAATTTTTAACACTCTACCCATGCTGTAAAATATGCAAAATGATTTCAAGCAACTTTACACACTATAACTATCAACTTGATCACCCGGTATTACCAACTGATTTTATGATTCTGTGATGCCTAGACAGGTATTGTTAAACAAACACAACCTTGTACTCTGCTAACCCTATCCCATATTAAAAAGTGTGCTGCCCCAGACCCATGAATAAACATAAATGAATACCCATATTGTAGAATCTTAAACAAATGCTAAATACAAAATACAAAATATCACCAGCATCTCATTCTTATCCCATATGTACATTCATTTCCTCACTGGAATTGAGGCCCACGGGGCTCAAAGTGTTAAGCCTAATTATCATCCTAGTTATGTCATGCATGTCTATATACATATAGACATGCATTTATGTATTTGAAGCAAGCAGTATTTTTAACTTCTATGCCCTACTATGCCATTGTTTATGTTTTGTATAATTATTTATATTTTTTATTTTTCAAAGTATTTTAATTGGAAATTTGAATGTACAGTTGTATTGATATTTAACAATATACACTTATTTGAAGTAATTTTATATTGGGTTTGATATAATTTTAGTGATGCTAATATTTTATTATTTTAATACATTTAATATATTTAGTTAGCTGGATTCTACGTTAGTTTATTTTTTCCTATTACTTTGCATTGGGAAGTATAAATATGATTTTTTTAAAGTCCTATACTTTTCATACTCTAGTCTGGTAGACTTTGGAATGGTAAATGTGGCCTTCCAAAATCCAATGCTTTCCCTACTGTTGCTAAGTTTGGAGTGGAACTAGTGCATTTTACCTCTTCAAGTACAACTACACTTTCCCTACTGTTGCTTAGGTTAGAGATGGTATAGTAAATATAATTCCTACAAGGTCCAACGCGTTCTCTACCATTGGTCTGGTTGAAGTGTGAATAGTAAATCGAACTCCTCCAAAGTGCACCACTCTTAACAATGTTGCTCAGTTTGGAATGGGAATAGTAAATGTGGCCTCTTCAAAGTCCAATAGTTTTCCTACTGTCGCTGAGGTTTAAGTGGCTATAGTGAGCTTCACCTCTCTCATGTTCAACTACTGTCTCAGGCTGGAGTGGGACTAGTAAATCAGACCAATACTTACCTTACTGTTCCTCGGTTTGTAGTGGGCTTAGTAAATTTTACCCCCTCCAAGTTCCAACATTTTCCCTACAATTGCTTAGGTTGGAGTGGGAATATGAAACCTGACCTCTCCTAATGCTAAACACTTTTCTTATGCTGTTTTTGGCTAGAGTGGGAATAGTAAAACTGTCCCCTCCAAAGTCCATACACTTTTCCAACTATGGCCACACACACACAAGCCACACTTCAAAAACACACACTTACACACAGAAACATAGCACAGGCCCAGTTTTTACACAATACCATACAACACACCACATCACAACAACACTACAACCGCACAATCATAAACACATTGGCAAGCACTCACAATAGACACTACCTAAGGATACATCACACATACAACACAACATACAACCAACAGGGAACAAACACACACAATCATACAACTTACCAATCGACACACATCTCAAATCACACAGCACATCATATCTATCATAACATGCAGAATACATGAACACTCACACATCCAAAGCACACAAAGCCACACACCACAACAATTTACCCATGTCAACTCAAACACCATATAATACCATGACAACAACATGCCTGCTACATGCACATGCCTATCACCTTGTGGGACAAAAGAACTGCACACACCTTCACATACTGCCCACACAATACAGGAAGCACAAACACCAAACACACACACAAATACTCACACATAACCAGTGCCAGCCAGGGACAACGCTAACTTAGGAAAGAAAATGCAGGACAATAATTTAACCAGGAAACAAACAACTGGTTGGTCTTAATATATTTCTCACAAAATGAGATTAAAGTCAAAGGCCATAGGCCAGTCCATAGTCCATGGATTGTGCATCAGAGGCACATATTGGTGGCCCTAAAGTGGCTCCTGACTGCCATGTAACATCCACAGGAAGGGGCATCAAGGGGACAGGCATACACTTCAGAGATGATCTGGGGTGGTAGCAGGGGGGCTTAGGCTTAGGAGGTGGGGTTGGGATTTGGCTTAGGAGAGGGTTTTAGGTTTAGGCTTGGGTAGGGTTGGGTCTTCTTGAGGAGGTAGATGTCTTGGTGGGGAGGGGTATTGGTTCTTTGCAGGGGGCAGGGGAGTCCTTGGAGGTAGAAGGGATGTCCTGGGTGTGGGAAACAGCATGTTTATAGGTTTCATGGGGAGAGGAGTAGGGAAAAGGTCAAACTCTGAGAGGAAAGACTTTTTGCACACACAGGGACAGTCATAACTGAACGGTTTGAGTGCGGAGGGAGAGGGAGTGATTTTCTGAGATTTTTGTGTGGATGTCTTGGGTGCGTGTTTGTGGGAGGTATGCTTTGTCTGTTTGGTGTGCAAGTGTGGGTGTTTTTGTGTCTTGGGCTGGGGGGTAGGTGGAGGGTGATGCCATGGTGGGTGGGTAGCTGTCTGTTGGGGTGGTCACTGTATGTATGGTGGATGTGCTGCATTTAGGAGTGTCAGTGGTTGTGGTGTCTGCGGGTGTGGTGAATGGGATGGATGTCTGAGGGTCTGCTGGTGTGCTGTCTGAGGGTAGGATAGTTATGGTAACTGGATCAATGAATGCTGGTGTGGTGTCTGGAGGTGTGTCTGGTGTGCTGTCTGTGATGCTGAGGGTGGTGGGAGAATCAGAGCAGGTTGTGATTGTTGCTGTGTGCATCTGAATGTTGCTTGTGTGTATGCCGGTGGTGTGTCCTCTGGTGCTTTGGTTTGTCTGTGCTACCCTTGGATGTTGAGGTGGATGCATGCCTGTCTGTGTGCTTTGGCTGGATAGTAGAAGGGGGATTCAGATTGTGAAGAGGAAGGTGAAGGGGGCAATCATCAGTACCATCAGTGCAGAGGCCAGAGCCTGAAAGAATCTCTGTAGACCAGCCACTGCACCGTGGATGCCCTCCAGGAATGCATTACTCTGTTAGATCTGAGTTGCCAGCCCCTGCATGGCATTCACGATGGTCGACTGACCCACAGAGATGGATTTCAGGAGGTCAATAGCCTCCTCACTGAAGGCAGCACAGCTAACAGGGGCGTGGGCAGAGGTGCCTGTGGCAAAGGAGATGCCCATCCTCTTGGATGAGCTGGTCTGGCTAACTAGGTCAGGAGCTACAGGGAGGGAGGTGATAGAAAGGGGGGGGGATGTACAGAGATGGTGCTAGGGTTGTGCAAGATGGGTCTGCCACCACCAGGCAGTGTCCACTGGAGGCAGATTCCAAGGATGATGAGGTGGATTCTGTCTGCCCCGTGGCATATTCATTGCCCTCACATTCTTTTAATGCACTAACATCACACTGTAAACATCTTTACCATTACATCTAGCTGTACTACACCCCCTGGTAGAACCAGGTTGGTGCCAACATCATGTCACAACAAGATACAATCTACACCACTATATAACAATAATGTCACACACCAGCTAAGTAACCTATCTCACACGTACAATACCATCATATCAGTAAAGCTATGACACTAACCATTCCATGTCAAACTGACTTGGCAACATGGGTCACTATCCAAAGCAATGTACTCAATCAACAACCAAGCTATGAAAAATAGTGTCATCATTGATTTCCACATACACAAAATCTACACAGACATACACATTGACCTGATGTCATATACCAGAAAAGGAACCTCATCATATGCTAAAACAAGACAACATGTTGCATACAAGCCATAACCATTTAATGTCACAAGGTTCACAACCTTCACAATTGAAATTTGCAAACATGCAACTACTCTATTTGCACATGCACATGTGGAGTATGATAGAGTCTAAACACATGTCACCAACACATGTACCAAATAGTAATGTAGGAAAGGATGGCACATATATTGTGGACCTACTCATCGTAGTCATATTCCACCTGTAAACAAAGCCTTGCACACTTATAAGTGCCTATTTAGCCCAGAGCATTTACCCACAGAGAACCACAGGTAGCATACCTACTCTTTCAATACAATGGACACCTGTCATGTGCATGAAGGCCACATACAGTTCAATGTATTATGATGATTGGCAATATCACTATCCAAAAATCAGGCATGAGTAGTCTGATAAGAAAATATCACAAAGCACATCTGAGGCTATAGTGATAGAGACATTGTACCTTGATGCAAGCCAATTGACTGACTACACATACCATTCCACCCACATGTGCATATGAACTACCACATCTGCACTGCATTGTAGTCAGTGCAAACAATAGGTTTCCATACCAAAATCATTCAAAACATATATAAGATAGAAATAGAAAGTATGTATAAAATACATAACAATGTAGATTTATGACAAAACCTTGCGATGTATGCATGATTTTGACAAAAAACTGTTATGATTGTATCTGTTAAGAAGATGTCTTCGCCCATGGATCATGAATACCACACAATGGTAAGTAAATAGCTGTGTAACCACTTACCACCAACAGAACATGAACATGGTACTACCATTCATAGCTCTAACATCAATGTATGTGATCCAGTAGGAGTCAGACAATACCTCCATGGTTTACTACATGTTGGATGTCCACTCAGATGACACATAACAGACACGAATGTATAGCCCTCACTTACCGAAGGGGTTCACTTCCTAACAGCTCTGAGTAAGTTTACCAAGTATGGCATGTGAAATGTCAGATGGACATCATAGCCTCTCATAAAGCTGTCACTCATCAGAAACCTTTAGAAAAGTAGGAATGAATTTACATTTTTAGACTCTATGTTGTACATCGACTTGGATCAAGGGACATTGGAATGGACAGATGACAAAGACCTGGACAGCTTACCATCATAATATTGGGAGTATGGATCTACAGGTGGGAAGTAACAACCAGCAGGTTATGAAAAGCTGTACAGTGGTACACATATGACACAGTCACATGTGCATCATCATATGCTTCTGTACAGAAGGGATAACATAGAAGAGTAGTATGTCCCTATACACAATACAATGTGCACACCTGTGCACCAATATTGAGGATTGCACATCTGTAGGAAGTTGGCTCTGTATATACTATTTCAAAGTAAGAAATAGTGTGCACAGAGTCCAAGGGTTACCCTTAGAGGTAAGGTAGTGGCAAAAAGAGATAATTCTATTGCTCTATTTTGTGGTAGTGTGGTCAAGCAGTAGGCTTATCAGAGGGTAGTGTTAAGCATTTGTTGTACACACACAGGCAATAAATGAGGAACATTCACTCAAAGACAATTCCAGGCTAGTAGGTTTTTATATAGAAAAATATATTTTCTTAGTTTATGTTAAGAACCACAGGTTCAAGATTTACAAACAATACTTTAAATGAAAGGTATTTCACTCAGGTATCTTAGGAACTTTGAATAATCACAATAGCATGTACAGTTTTGGCAAAAATGGCATTAAGCTATTTTAAAAGTGGACACTGCAAAAATCAACAGTTCCTGGGGGAGGTGAGTAAATGTTACGTTCACAGGTAGGTAAAACACTTACAGGGTTCAAAGTTGGAACCAAGGTAGCCCACTGTTGGGGGTTCAAGGCAACCCCAAAGTTACCACACCAGCAGCTCAGGGCCGGTCAGGTGCAGAGGTCAAAGTGGTGCCCAAAACACATAGGCTTTAATGGAAATAGGGGTGCCCTGCTTCCAGTCTGCCAGCAGGTAAGTACCCGCGACTTCAGAGTGCAAACCAGGGGGGTTTCGTAGGGCACCAGGGGGGACATAAGCAGGCACAGAAAGTACACCCTCAGCGGCACTGGGGCGGCCGGGAGCAGAGTGCAAACAGGCATCGGGTTTTCAATAGGATTCAATAGGGAGACCCGGGGGTCTCTTCAGCGATGCAGGCAGGCACGGGGGGCTCCTCGGGGTAGCCACCACCTGGGCTAGGCAGAGGGTCGCCTGGGTGTCGCTCCTGCACTGGAGTTCGGTTCCTTCAGGTCCTGGGCGCTGCGGGTGCAGTGTGGTTTCCAGGCGTCGGGTTCCTTGAAACAGGCAGTTGCGGTCAAGGGGAGCCTCTGGATTTCCTCTGCAGGCGTCACTGTGGGGGCTCAGGGGGGTCAACTCTGGCTACTCACGGGCTCGCAGTCGCCGGGGAGTCCCCCCTGTAGTGTTGGTTTTCCGCAGGTCGAGCCGGGGGCGTCGGGTGCAGAGTGGAAAGTCTCACGCTTCCGGCGGGAAACGTGTGGTCTTTAAAAGTTTCTTCTTTGTTGCAAAGTTGCAGGTTTGTTGAACAGGGCCGCTGTTCTTGGGAGCTTTTTGGTCCTTTTAGATGCAGGGTAGTCCTCTGAGGCTTCAGAGGTCGCTGGACCCTGGGGAATGCGTTGCTGTTGCAGTTTTTCTTGAAGTGGGGAGACAGGCCGGTAGGGCTGGGGCCAAAGCAGTTGTTGTCTCCGTCTTCTCTGCAGGGCTTCAGGTTAGCAGTCCTTCTTCGTCTTCAGGTTGCAGGAATCTATCTTCCTCGGTTCTGGGAGCCCCTAAATACTCAATTTAGGGGGGTGTTTAGGTCTGGGAGGATAGTAGCCAATGGCTACTAGCCCTGAGGGTGGCTACACCCTCTTTGTGCCTCCTCCCTGTGGGGAGGGGGGCACGTCCCTAATCCTATTGGGGATCCTATATTAGGGATTTCTAAAAGTCAGAGTGACCTCAGCTCAGGACACCTTAGGGGCTGTCCTAACTGGGGAGTGACTCCTCCTTGTTTTTCTCATTATCTCCTCCAGCCTTGCCGCCAAAAGTGGGGGCAGTGGCCGGATGGGCCGGCATCTCCACTAGCTGGGATGCCCTGTGGCGCTGTAACAAAGGGGGTGAGCCTTTGAGGCTCACCGCCAGGTGTTACAGTTCCTGCAGGGTGAGGTGAGAAGCACCTCCACCCAGTACAGGCTTTGTTCCTGGCCACAGAGTGACAAAGGCACTCTCCCCAGGTGGCCAGCAACATGTCTGGTGTGTGGCAGGCTGGCAAAAACTAGTCAGCCCAAACTGGAAGTCGGGTATGTTTTCAGGGGGCATCTCTAAGATGCCCTCTGGGTGTATTTTCACAATAAAGTGCACACTGGCATCAGTGTGCATTTATTGTACTGAGACGTTTGATACCAAACTTCACAGTTTTCAGTGTAGCCATTATGGTGCTGTGGAGTTTGTGGTTGACAGACTCCCAGACCATATACTCTTATGGCTACCCTGCACTTACAATGTCTACAGTTTTGCTTAGACACTGTAGGGGCATAGTGCTCATGCACCTATGCCCTCGCCTGTGATATAGTGCACCCTGCCTTAGGACTGTAAGGACTGCTAGAGGGGTGACTTACCTATGCCACAGGCAGTGTGAGGTTGGCATGGCACCCTGAGGGGAGTGCCTTGTCGACTTAGTGATTTTGTCCCCACCAGCACACATAAGCTGGCAAGCAGTGTGAGTGAGGGGTCCCTAGGGTGGCATAAGACATGCTGCAGCCCTTAGAGACCTTCCCTGGCATCAGGGCCCTTGGTACCAGGGGTACCAGTTATAAGGGACTTACCTGGGTGCCAGGGTTGTGCCAATTGTGGAGACAAATGTACAGTTTAGGGAAAGAACACTGGTGCTGGAGCCTGGTTAGCAGGCCTCAGCACACTTTCAAATCATAACTTGGCATCAGCAAAGGCAAAAAGTCAGGGGGTAACCATGCCAAGGAGGCAATTCCTTACAACATCTATGTGTTCCTTGGAGACCTTTGACTCTTTGCACTTACCACATTATCACAGCTTAGATTCTATCACTTCATACACTGAACGGACAGAGGGATTAAAATGTGTTAAGTCAGTACTTACTTCCTTGTAGCTGCTGTGCTACCCTCAAACGGCCATCTAATTCAAGGTAGGCCACGGCCAATATGCGGACCATTAGGGGGGCCAAGGCCCAATGGGCACCTCTTCCTCCTTCAGAGGACTTCCCTAGCTGGGACTCTGTGGTCTTCCAGACCCACCATCTCAGATCCTCCCACCACTTCTTACAGCGGGTGCTCTACCAGGTGTGGACCCCCAGGGTCCACACTTTCATGGAGATAGCACACCAAATAAAACATTTCTGATGGGTGGTAACCTACATGGATGACACAGACAAGAGGAGAAAGTCATGTCCAAATACACCATACCAATACAAGAAGGGGTAAAAATAAGTTAGTGCAAGTAGCCATACACACACACCCTCCAACATCTCCTTCTATGTGGAATGGCAATCTGCAGTCAGACCATGTGTGAAGTTGAGTCAGACATCCAACATGTATATCCAGCACCAGGTGTTAGCTAGAAGCATATGCCCAGGCCACAAGCATATCTTAAAACACGGTATTAGTGTTCAAGTATTTATGACACACCCTTCAATTTTCTAATGATATAATTTGTAGGTGGGTCAGGGTACAAGCATCACACACTTCCTACTAAGTATCAGGGCTCAGAATCTATATAAGCACATGTGCACATGTTCACATCTTATCCCAAACCTTCATTCAACCACATTTCCTGAACATCATCATGCACTCAACATTTCAAACATTGGTATTGCATTGCACTTACCTGCTCTTATGGTACACCATAGAGCTGTTCATACAGGTGTAGTACCTCCTCCACAAGCTTGTCCAGCTTATCAGCTGAGAAGGCAAGGGACCTGTCACCTGTAGGATATGGTCCGTTTGCTCCCAGAGGCAGTACACAACTGCTCAGGTTGTGGATGTTTTGCTGGCAGCAGTGTCAGGAGTCAAGTGAGGAACGAAGTATGAGATGGCGGTCATGTCTGCCACGTACAGGACCCTCACCACCAGCGGAAGTCAGCATTGGTCCAAGTCTGCCAAAGGCAGCAATGTGTTCCAGCGGTAATGTCCACTGCGGTTGTGTTTGCCTACCTCCATGACGACATCCGCCGGCGGAGTTAGGTCAATTCCTGATTTCCAGTTAAGTAGGTCAGGCAGCTGCCATTTTGAGGCTCATATATGTACTTTAAGATTATGAAAGGTGTGTCATTGACTATGAAACGCATTTATGACATTGTGTTTACTTCGGGCGTTATGCAAATATATATAAATGTGCATGTATTATGTATTGGTTGTTAAATTACTGCATCCTGAGTTATGTGCATGAAATAGTGTTGTCAGAAGAGTAATGATAATCAGAATATAGTATAGCATTACCAAATATGTTCAACATGTTAAGCTTTTTGATGCTAATTTTACTGTCAGTGAAATGTTTCTCCATTTAAAGAACATGCTAGGGTTTAAGGGATCTGAATGCAGTTATTAGCCAAATGTTGCCTAGGTATGTGCTGAGTACATTTTCACTGTTTCATGTGACAAAATGTAGCTTCATTTGTGAAGTTGGTGTGATCATACTTATGATGTATAAATTGAGTAATACACATACATTCTGGTGTTGTCCCACATACTCACCCTGCCATGAGAAGAGCAAGTCAACCTCACGTGTACGCCCACTAGCAGGCCTGCAGGCCATGGAGGAGCGACATGTGATACAAATGTACTGCCTGGATAGGCATACAATAATGGAGCTCTGTCATCAGTTGGAGCCAGATCTGATGCCTGCCATTTGTAATCCCAATAGCATACCCCCTATTGTCCAAGTTATGTCAGTACTACACTTCCTGGCCACTAGGTCCTTTCAAAATACTGCATGGATGTCTCAGTCCATGTTCAGTCTGGTTATGAAGATTGTACTTTCTGCATTGTTGAAACACCTGGACAGCTACACCAGGTTTCCACAACATGAAGATTTGGCCGATGTAAGGGGTGATTTTTATGCTTTGGGACACATTCCACATGCAGTGGAAGCCGTAGATGGCACCAATATAGCCTTGGTTCCCCCAAATGCCAATGAACAAGTATATAGGAATAGGCGAAACTTCCACTCCATCAACGTCCAAGTAGTCTGTTTGGCTGACCTCTACATATCACAAGTTTGTCTGAAGTATTTTGTAATTGTAATTGTAATTGTAATCGTATTTATATAGCGCTTACTACCCCTGACGAGGCGTCAAAGCGCTTTTCGATGAGTAGCACGCTACTCCGGTACCCAACAAGAATTAGTGATGGATTAGTATAATTTAATAAGGAGTACAGTTTTAGTATTATTATGAGTTAATTTGAGTTGCAGATATGAGAGTTTGTTAGTTAGATTGACTGGAGTAATGGAGGGGTGGAGGAGGAAAGAAATCCAGAAGTGTTAATTGGGAGTTTATCCTTCATTTACTCAATCCAAAGGCTTGAGATGAATAATAGGGGAGCGGGGGTGTTGGAAAATGGGTTATTGGTAGGGCAGGTAGGTACCTACACCTAGCAACAAGCCACAAACCTCCACATAAGTACAGTTAGGTCTCAGTAAATTAATACCAGCTCTACCCTTGGTAGCTTGGCATCGAGCGTCAAGGCTTAACTTAGGAGACAAAGTGTAAAGCATTCAAATATCACAAAACAGTAATTAAATAAAACACAGGAAACAGTTTAAAAATCCAAAACCAATTTATAAAAATAGCTTATATTTTTATCTTTAAAATGACACAAAAATGATTAAAATCGGTTCAGGGGAACCGGAGATATGAATTTTTAAAGTATTATTATTTTCTAGCGCTTAGAAACAAAAAGCGCCAATCGGGTCATCTGGTTGCACCAGGACCGGGGCAAAGTCAAACTTTCAGGCCGACCGCGATGGAGCCCTGCTCGGCTACAAGTCGCGGGAGGCCTCGGTTAAAAAGTTACCTTCTGACTTAGTCTCTTTTTTGATGTTTTTCTTCCCCGGGACGAACCTGCCAGTTGAATCCGACCTCCTGGAGCCCTTGTCCGGATACGCGAAGTCGGTTTCCTCGGTGGTGATTTTTACCTTCGGACTTAGTCGTTTTTTCGAGATGAAAATCCTTCGACCGGGGTAAACCTGGATCTTGATCCGACGTCCATGGAGCCCTTCTCGGATACGATGGCTGGGAGGTCCCGGTCAACTTTTTACGTTCGGACTTAGTCTCTTTTTTGGATGTTTTTCTTTACCGGGACGAACCACGAAGTCTGGCCGGGTCGCGGTTGAGGCAAGCCGGCTAGAATTTCCGCGTCGGGTCGGTCACTTTATGGAGCTTTTTTTCAAAAATTCTCCAATCTTTTCCAAACTTCTGGGGCTTCACCCAGATGTTCTTTTAAGGTTCTTTTGGGGTCCACAGCTCACCCCAAGGGTCCAGAAGTTCTGTGATGGTCCTTGGGGGTGTGGACTTCAACTCCCAGAATGCACCTGGCGCAAACTCCTTTTTGGCCACTGGGCAGTGGTCAGCTGGTCGCTTTCTTCAGGAGTTGGTGCAGGGGACTCTGGTTTAGCAATTTTTCACCTGTAGCAAACAGGGAGTCCCTCCTTGAACCAGTTGAAGCCAGGCAAAGTCCTTCTTGTGGTGAAGCCCAAGTGTGCAGCTGGTGCAGTCTTTCTGAGTGCAGGGTCCAGGTGCAGGCCAGGGGTCCAGCAGGGAAGTCCTTCTTCTTCTTTAGTTCCTTTCTTGTTGATTTCTGGAGGGGATCTGAGGCGTGGGTGCAGGTCTGCCAGTTTTATCCTTGCTCCTGGGTGAAAAGCAGGGGGGCCCTGGTTCTCCAATCAGGGACAGGGTCGTCCCCCTGTGATGACCACTTCCTGGGAAGTGTGGCAAAAATCCATCCCAGAAGGCAACAGTCTCTAAAAATCCAAAATGGATGAATCAGATTTTTGGAGGAGAGATCTGGCTGAGCCCACCCACTGGTGTGGCTAAAAATCATAAACACACCCCTCTCCTGCCCTCTCCTAATCTAATCAAGGGGGCACCTAGCTGTCTGGGGTTGCAGGATGTGGGGGTGTTGCTGGGTGCTCCAGATGTCCTTCTCTGCCTTTGAAGACCAGTTTGGCAGCCCTCCCCCTTCCTGCCTCACCATCTGCTGAGGGGAGATTCTCTCCCCCAAGCACATTCCTTTGTGTGAAGCCAGGCCACTTCACACCTCATTAAAGTAGCCTGGCAGAAGCTGCTGCAGGCTGGCCAATCAGAGCACAGCAGCAAAAACAATGCAGAGCTGAAATTGGCAACTTTTTAGGTAAAGTCTAAACTTTTTACCTGAACTGGTTATATTAAATCCAACAACTGGAAGTTGTGGGATTTATTATAACAATCAATTTGATACCAAATTCTTGGTATGCAACATTTAAGGAGACTTTAAAATTTAAAATAAAGTCTGCCCATTCTAGCCTATGAAGGCCATTTACTTCAATGAGGGAAAAACGAATTTGGCTGTTTTTACCTCACCAGGGCTTATAAATCTATTTTTATAAAGTCCCTGCTTATAGTTACATGGCACCCAGCCCTAGGGGCACATAGGGCACACCTTAGGGGTGACTTATATGTAAAAATAAGGTAGTTTAAGACTTTGGAAGTACCTTTAATTCCAAAGTCGAATTTGCATATAACTTTAATTTAAAAGCAGCCAGCAAGGCAGGCTTGCTTTTAAAATGACACTGGGCACCTCAGCAATGCACCTAGGTGTGCACCACCTATGCTGTGGTCCCTAAACCTACATGCCCTACCATATACTAGGGACTTATAGGTAGGTTAACTTAGCCAATTATAATTAGCCTAATTTGCATATCCATTTTACACAGAGCACAGGCCCTGGGACTGGTTAGCAGTACCCAGGGCACCATCAGAGTCAGGAAAACACCAGCATAAAGTGGAAAATGGGGGCAAAAAGTTATGGGGCCTCTGCAAACAGACCCAGTTTCTCACACAACCCCCCCCCCCCAGCCCACACGCCCAGGAGACTCAGCCCAACCCTGGGAGAGTCTTCCTGGCTTGTTAGGCGAGGAAGACAGTGAAGAAAACTGGCTGTCCCTTTGCAGGGCCTACTCTGCCTTACATCCTCCTGTCAGGGTCTCTCCCTCTGGGTAGTGAACCCACCCCAACAATGAAAGGACCCATTTCAAACTGAAACTTCCCTCTAGGGGGGTCTTCCTCCTCTCTCTCTGCCAACTTGGGTAGTGAGGTGCCCACCTCCCCTACTCCTAACTTTGCTAGGGCAACACCTAGCTTACCCAAAGAGGTCACCCAACACTTGAGCAACCCCACCATGACCAACAGGGTCAGGGGGCCTACTTTGCTATTGGCCTTGGGGTCTGCCTCCCAGGCCAAGTACAGTGCTGCCAGGAAGGCTAGCACCCAGCAGAGGCTACTGACAGCTGTCAGTACCCAGAACCACACCCTAAGCTCTCCACTGACAGGTGGCTGAGCTGCTTTAGGGACATCTTTGGGGTCCCGGCACCCCTCTTGCTGTCTAGAGTGGGGGGCTACCACCTCCTGTGGCAGACACCCTCCTTCCACTCTCCCTTCTGTCAGTGCAGGGGCAACACCTTGCATCTGGACAGCTGCCTGACTACTCAGGACTTCCTTGGGGTCAGGTGAGGCCTCACCAGTGCCAACTCTGGGCTCCCCCCCTACTGGGGCAGAAGGCCCTTGGCTCCCTGGAACTCTCTTTAAGAGTGGCCTACCCTTCCTTTTCTTCTTTCCTTTTCTTGGGGACCCCTGTCTCCTAACTGTAGGGACTGACTCCCCAGGACTTTGGGTTGGGGGGGCGCCCTGGGCGACCACCCCATCTGTGACCAGACTCACCTCTGGGAGGTCATTGCCCAGGATACAATCTAGGGGGAGGTCAGCACTGACTACCACCCTAATCCAGTCAAGGATACCCTCCCTCTCTAGGGGCACTATGGCTACAGGTTTGGAGGTGACCTCCCCTGTGGCTATCCTGACTTTCTTTGTCTTTCCTGGGACATACATGTCTGGGGTCACTAACCGGTCACTCACTACAGTGTGACTGGCACAGGTGTCTCTCAGGCCAGTGGTAGGGATCCCATTCACTTGAATGTGGTGGAAGTGCCTACTCCCACCCTCAGGGATCACCAGCTTACCATCTGGTCCTGTCTCCCAGCACAATGCTAGGAGGACTTCATCATCTGAGGAATCCTCCTCTATGGCTACACTGGACAGCCCAGTGCTAACCACCTTCTTTGGACAGGCTGCATCTCCTCTGAAGTGACCTGTCTGCTGACAGTCAAAGCAAGCCCTACTGTCCAAGAGCTTTTTTAACCCTGGGTCTCCCTGTCTCTGCATGTCAGAGTGGGAGTGGGATTTACTCTCCTCCTTCTTAGGGTTCTGGGGTACAGAGGGAGTCTCTGTGGTGGGCTTACCACCTCCCTCCTTAGGTTTTTGGGGACCTGTCCCCCCCTTCTTGGAGTCTCCCCCCTGGGACTTGACAACCACCCTGGTTCTCAACCACTCATCAGCTGCCTCCCCTAGCTCTCTAGGGTTGGTCTGCTTAGAGTCCACTAGATGCTGGCGTAACCTTTCTTGGATACAATTGGTCAAGATGTGCTCTCTCATGATCAGATTGTATAACCCCTCATAAGTATTTACTTTGTTGCCAATAATCCAGCCCTCCAGTGCCTTAAGTGAAATGTCCACAAAGTCAACCCAAGACTGGGTACTGACCTTCTGGGTGTCCCTGAACTTCATTCTATATTGCTCTGGGGTCAGACCAAACTTCTTGGCTAAGCACCTCTTCATACTAGGGTATGAATCTGCCTCCTCCCCCCTTAAGGTCAGAAGCCTATCCCTCCCTGAGTTGGGGACCAACTCCCACAAAAGGGAACCCCAGTATTGAGGCCTAACCCTTCTCATTTGGAGTGCCCTCTCAAAGGCCCCTAGCCACTTATCTATGTCATCCCCCTCTACATAAGCAGGAACTACCCCCTTGGGTAATCTGGGGCAAACTCCCCCACCCATGGACACCTCAGCTTCTTTATCGCTGCTTCCATCTCTTTTTTCTTTGTATGCCCACTTTTGCTTTTCTAGGGCCAGCTTCTCTGCTTCCAAAGCTATGTATGCTAGCTGGGCCTCCAGCTCTCTTTCTCTGATGGATGGGTTCTCTCCTGAAAGGACCCCTCTCCCACCACTAGCTTTGGGTCTGCCCCTAGTGACTGTATCCACTGAGGACCATTCTTCCTCTTCCTCACTCAGGCTCAGATGCCTTCCCTCCCCTGAGTGGTTAGAGTTAGCATCTTCCCCTTTTTCTTCCCCCTCTGGAGCTTCCTCTGTCTCTACCTCTTGTGCCTCAGCCCATGCTGTCAGGGATTTAATCAGGATTTCCTTCCTGAGATTAGTGGTTGCAGGCAACCCTCTTTCAATACACAACCCCCTAAGCTGGACTACTGTCAGTGTGGGTAGGCTAGCCAGATCAAGCTCCATGGTTCCCTAGTTTTGTGTCAACAAAAACTTTTTGCAAAAATTGGAAACAAGAATTTAGAAAAATTACAAAAATTCAATAATTGAAATTAATCCAAATTAATAATTAATAAAAAAAATTAAAAATTAAAAACCATTTTTGCACTAGGACAATTTAAAGGATTTTTAATTTGTTTTACCTAAAACTGTAACGTGATATTGAACACAAGTACAGGATCCCGTCGCTGCTTCCAATTATGTTGGAAAATGGGTTATTGGTAGGGCAGGTAGGTACCTACACCTAGCAACAAGCCACAAACCTCCACATAAGTACAGTTAGGTCTCAGTAAATTAATCCCAGCTCTACCCTTGGTAGCTTGGCATCGAGCATCAAGGCTTAACTTAGGAGACAAAGTGTAAAGCATTCAAATATCACAAAACAGTAATTAAATAAAACACAGGAAACAGTTTAAAAATCCAAAACCAATTTATAAAAATAGCTTATATTTCTATCTTTAAAATGACACAAAAACGATTAAAATCGCTTCAGGGGAACCGGAGATATGAATTTTTAAAGTATTATTATTTTCTAGCGCTTAGAAACAAAAAGCGCCAATCGGGTCATCTGGTTGCACCAGGACCGGGGCAAAGTCAAACTTTCAGGCCGACCGCGATGGAGCCCTGCTCGGCTACAAGTCGCGGGAGGCCTCGGTTAAAAAGTTACCTTCTGACTTAGTCTCTTTTTTGATGTTTTTCTTCCCCGGGACGAACCTGCCAGTTGAATCTGACCTCCTGGAGCCCTTGTCCGGATACGCGAAGTCGGTTTCCTCAGTGGTGATTTTTACCTTCGGACTTAGTCGTTTTTTCGAGATGAAAATCCTTCGACCGGGGTAAACCTGGATCTTGATCCGACGTCCATGGAGCCCTTCTCGGATACGATGGCTGGGAGGTCCCGGTCAACTTTTTACGTTCGGACTTAGTCTCTTTTTTGGATGTTTTTCTTTACCGGGACGAACCACGAAGTCAGGCCGGGTCGCGGTTGAGGCAAGCCGGCTAGAATTTCCGCGTCGGGTCGGTCACTTTATGGAGCTTTTTTTCAAAAATTCTCCAATCTTTTCCAAAATTCTGGGGCTTCACCCAGATGTTCTTTTAAGGTTCTTTTGGGGTCCACAGCTCACCCCAAGGGTCCAGAAGTTCTGTGATGGTCCTTGGGGGTGCGGACTTCAACTCCCAGAATGCACCTGGCGCAAACTCCTTTTTGGCCACTGGGCAGTGGTCAGCTGGTCGCTTTCTTCAGGAGTTGGTGCAGGGGACTCTGGTTTAGCAATTTTTCACCTGTAGCAAACAGGGAGTCCCTCCTTGAACCAGTTGAAGCCAGGCAAAGTCCTTCTTGTGGTGAAGCCCAAGTGTGCAGCTGGTGCAGTCTTTCTGAGTGCAGGGTCCAGGTGCAGGCCAGGGGTCCAGCAGGGCAGTCCTTCTTCTCCTTGTAGTTCTTTCTTCTTGAAATTTGGTGGGGATCTGAGGCGTAGGTGCAGGTCTGCCAGTTTTATCCTTGCTCCTGGGTGAAAAGCAGGGGGGCCCTGGTTCTCCAATCAGGGACAGGGTCGTCCCCCTGTGATGACCACTTCCTGGGAAGTGTGGCAAAAATCCATCCCAGAAGGCAACAGTCTCTAAAAATCCAAAATGGATGAATCAGATTTTTGGAGGAGAGATCTGGCTGAGCCCACCCACTGGTGTGGCTAAAAATCATAAACACACCCCTCTCCTGCCCTCTCCTAATCTAATCAAGGGGGCACCTAGCTGTCTGGGGTTGCAGGATGTGGGGGTGTTGCTGGGTGCTCCAGATGTCCTTCTCTGCCTTTGAAGACCAGTTTGGCAGCCCTCCCCCTTCCTGCCGCACCATCTGCTGAGGGGAGATTCTCTCCCCCAAGCACATTCCTTTGTGTGAAGCCAGGCCACTTCACACCTCATTAAAGTAGCCTGGCAGAAGCTGCTGCAGGCTGGCCAATCAGAGCACAGCAGCAAAAACAATGCAGAGCTGAAATTGGCAACTTTTTAGGTAAAGTCTAAACTTTTTACCTGAACTGGTTATATTAAATCCAACAACTGGAAGTTGTGGGATTTATTATAACAATCAATTTGATACCAAATTCTTGGTATGCAACATTTAAGGAGACTTTAAAATTTAAAATAAAGTCTGCCCATTCTAGCCTATGAAGGCCATTTACTTCAATGAGGGAAAAACGAATTTGGCTGTTTTTACCTCACCAGGGCTTATAAATCTATTTTTATAAAGTCCCTGCTTATAGTTACATGGCACCCAGCCCTAGGGGCACATAGGGCACACCTTAGGGGTGACTTATATGTAAAAATAAGGTAGTTTAAGACTTTGGAAGTACCTTTAATTCCAAAGTCGAATTTGCATATAACTTTAATTTAAAAGCAGCCAGCAAGGCAGGCTTGCTTTTAAAATGACACTGGGCACCTCAGCAATGCACCTAGGTGTGCACCACCTATGCTGTGGTCCCTAAACCTACATGCCCTACCATATACTAGGGACTTATAGGTAGGTTAACTTAGCCAATTATAATTAGCCTAATTTGCATATCCATTTTACACAGAGCACAGGCCCTGGGACTGGTTAGCAGTACCCAGGGCACCATCAGATTCAGGAAAACACCAGCATAAAGTGGAAAATGGGGGCAAAAAGTTATGGGGCCTCTGCAATCAGCCCCAGTTTCTCACAGGGGGGAAAAGAGGATGTGGATGGGTTAGGGAGAGCATAGAAGTAGGGTGAGAAGAATGCAGGAGAATTTAGTAGGGTTGTGTGGGAGGTCACAGAGGTAGAGTGAGGTTTGGTGAGTTAGATGTGGAGGTGGAGGGGAAGAGCTTAGGCAGAGATATTTAGGAGATGAAAGTGGTCGAAGGGATTTGGGATGAGTCCGAGTGAGAATGGAGGATAGTTAGATAGAGACATGACATAAGAGTGATGGGTAGATAAGTGTGATAAAAAGAGAGCAGAAATTCATAGATATCAGGAGCCATGCAATGATCCACAAACATGCCAGGCACAGAAACAACATATACACATACATACACATATATATATATATTTATACACACACACACATGAATAAAACACACATATGCACATACAATACATAATTAGAATCATGGGTAAAAAATACTTAGTCAGACAGGTTTAAAGAGTGTGTGTGTATTTTATTGTTATTGGTTTAGTTTCTGTAAAATGAGCATCGTGGCCTACCCAACCGGAGTATTTTCTACGAGTATGTCAGTAAGCGTTACCTAGCATGTTTTATACGCCCCGTTTATATTGTACAGTAAGAGTACGTGATGGGCCATGGGGTAAAAAACGTCTCCAGCAAACCTTGTGTGCCATTGGCAATGTGATTGTTACTAGTGCGTCTTTGTGGATATGTCCTCGTGCTTCTGAGCATCAACAACGCACCACCGGAATCGGCGGTAAACGCAGTGGGGTCGTTTGGAAAGCTGTCCATCATCGTGGTAAAAGGCGGGGAATTCCTTTACCTACTTCGAGGGTGGGCGGGGTGTGGCTCAGCGGGCGGAGCTTACAGGTGCTTTATAAAGGGAGAAACCTTCTACTCTGTGTCTCCAGCAGAGGAAGATAGAACCTGCGCGTCACAGTCAGATACAGATTACGCTCCAGTACATCATCAGTTCACCTCCAGGATGGATTCTAGATCTTTTTCTGCTATGGGATCTCTGAGCGCACAGCCTTGCTTTATCTTTGCCAAGCCCAAGAGTTAGGGTGGCTTGTCCTTTCCAGAAGCTGAGCTTCAACTGCGGCACCTGCTACGATTATATTTGTAAGTGCTTCTTTTGAGGTTTAGTTTCTGTAAAAATTGAGCATCGTGGCCTACCCAACCGGAGTATTTTCTACGAGTATGTCAGTAAGCGTAACCTAGCATGTTTTATGCGCCCCGTTTATATTGTACACTAAGGGTACGTGATGGGCCACGGGGTAAAACGTCTCCAGCAACCTTGTGTTCCTTTGGCAATATGATTGTTATTAGTGCGTCTTTGTGGAGATGTCCTCTTGCTTCTGAGCATCAACAACGCACCACCGGAATTGGCGGTAAACGCATTGGGGTCGTTTTGGAAAGCTGTCCATCATCCTGGTAAAAAGGCGGGAGTTCCTTTATCTACTTCGAGGGTGGACGGGGCGTGGCTCAGCGGGCGGAGCTTACAGGTGCTTTATAAAGGGAGAACCTACTACAAAAACGATTTTGTGTTTATATTGTACACTAGAGGTACGTAATGGGCAATGGGGTAAACGTCTCCAGCAACCTTGTGTGCCTTTGGGAATGTTATTGTTACTAGTGCATCTTTGTGGAGATGTCCTCGTGCTTCTGCGCATCAACAACGCACCACTTGAATCGGCGGTAAAACGCAGTGGGGTCATTTTGGAAAGTTGTCCATCATCCTGGTAAAAAAGGTAAAAGGCGGGAATTCCTTTACCTACTTTGAGGGTGGACGGGGCGTGGCTCAGCGGGTGGACCTTACAGGTGCTTTATAAAGGGAGAACCTTCAACTCTGTTTCTCCAGGAGAGGAAGATAGAAACCGCGCGTCACAGTCAGATACAGATTACGCTCCAGTACATCATCAGTTCACCTCCAGGAAGGATTCTAGATTGTTTTCTGCTTTGGAATCTCTGAGCGCACAGCCTTGCTTTATCTTTGCCAAGCCCAGGAGTTAGGGTGGCTTGTCCTTTCAGAAGCTGAGCTTCAACTGGGGCACCTCCTACGTTTATATTTGTAAGTGCTTCCTGTTGAGGTTTAGTGTCTGTAAAAATGAGCATCGTGGCCTACCCAACCAGATTATTTTCTACGAGTAATTCAGTAAGCATTACCTAGCATGTTTTATATGCCCCGTTTATGTTGTTACACTGAGGCTACGTGATGGACCAAGGGAGAAAGTCTCTAGCAACCTTGTGTGCCTTTGGCAATGTGATTGTTACTAGTGCGTCTTTGTGGATATGTCCTCGTGCTCCAGCGCATCAACAACGCACCACCGGAATCGTCTGTAAAACGCAATGGGGTCGTTTTGGAAAGCTGTCCATCATCCTGGTAAAAGGCGTGAATTCTTTTACCTACTACGAGTGTAGACGGGGCGCGGCTCAGCGGGCGGAGCTTACAGGTGCTTTATAAAGGGAGAACCTTCAACTCTGTGTCTCCAGGAGAGGAAGATAGGACCCGCGCGTCACAGTCAGATACAGATTACGCTCCAGTACATCATTAGTTCACCTCCAGGAAGGATTCTAGATTGTTTTCTGCTTTGGAATCTCTGAGCGCACAGCCTTGCTTTATCTTTGCCAAGCCCAAGACTTAGGTTGGCATGTCCTTTCCAGAAGCTGAGCTTCAACTGGGGCACCTGCTACGTTTATATTTGTAAGTGCTTCCTTTGAGGTTTAGTGTCTGTAAAATGAGCATCGTGGCCTACCCAACCGGATTATTTTCTACGAGTAATTCAGTAAGCGTTACCTAGCATGTTTTATATGCCCCGTTTATGTTGTACACTGAGGCTACGTGATGGACCAGGGAGAAAACGTTTCCAGCAACCTTGTGTGCCTTCGGCAATGTGATTGTTACTAGTGCGTCTTTGTGGATATGTGCTCCTGTGCATCAACAACGCACCACCGGAAACGTCGGTAAACGCAGTGGGGTCGTTTTGGAAAGCTGTCCATCATCCTGGTAAGAGGCGGGAATTCCAATACCTACTACGAGTGTAGACGGGGGCGTGGTTCAGCGGGCGGAGCTTACAGGTGCTTTATAAAGGGAGAACCTTCAACTCTGTGTCTTCAGGAGAGGAAGATAGAAACCGCGCGTCACAGTCAGATACAGATTACGCTCCAGTACATCATCAATTCACCTCCAGGTAGGATTCTAGATTGTTTTCTGCTTTGGAATCTCTGAGCGCACAGCCTTGCTTTATCTTTGCCAAGCCCAAGAGTTAGGGTGGCTTGTCCTTTCCAGAAGCTGACCTTCAACTGGGGCACCTGCTACGTTTATATTTGTAAGTGCTTCCTTTAAAGTTTAGTGTCTGTAAAATGAGCATCGTGGGCTACCCAACCGGAGTATTTTCTACGAGTAATTCAGTAAGCGTTACCTAGCATGTTTTATATGCCCCGTTTATATTGTACACTGAGGCTACGTGATGGACCAAGGGAGAAAACGTCTCTAGCAACCTTGTGTGCCTTTGGCAATGTGATTGTTACTAGTGCGTCTTTGTGGATATGTGCTCCTGCGCATCAACAACGCACCACCTGAAACGGCGGTAAACGCAGTGGGGTCGTTTTGGAAAGTTGTCCATCATCCTGGTAAAAGGCGGGAATTCTTTTACCTACTACGAGTGTAGACGGGGCGTGGCTCAGCGGGCGGAGCTTACAGGTGTTTTATAAAGGGAGAAACCTTCAACTCTGTTTCTCCAGGAGAGGAGGATAGAAACTGCGCATCACAGTCAGATACAGATTACGCTCCAGTACATCATCAATTCCCCTCCAGGAAGGATTCTAGATTGTTTTCTGCTTTGGAATCTGAGCGCACAGCCTTGCTTTATCTTTGCCAAGCCCAAGAATTAGGGTGGCTTGTCCTTTCCAGCAGCTGGGCTTCAACTGGGGCACCTGCTACGTTTATATTTGTAAGTGCTTCCTGTTGAGGTTTAGTGTCTGGAAAATGAGCATCGTGGCCTAACCAACCGGAGTATTTTCTACGAGTAAGTCAGTAAGCGTTACCGAGCATGTTTTATATGCCCTGTTTATATTGTACATTGAGGCTACGTGATGGACCAAGGGAGAAACGTCTCCAGCAACCGTGTGTGCCTTTGGCAATGAGATTGTTACTAGTGCGTCTTTGTGGATATGTGCTCCTGCGCATCAACAACGCACCACCGGAATCGTCGGTAAACGCAGTGGGGTCGTTTAGGAAAGCTGTCCATCATCCTGGTAAAAGGCGGGAATTCTTTTACCTACTATGAGTGTAGACGGGGCGTGGCTCAGCGGGCGGAGCTTACAGGTGCTTTATAAAGGGAGAACCTTCAACTCTGTGTCTCCAGGAGAGGAAGATAGAAACCGCGCGTCACAGTCAGATACAGATTACGCTCCAGTACATCATCAGTTCACCTCCAGGAAGGATTCTAGTTTGTTTTCTGCTTTGGGATCTCTGAGCGCACAGCCTTGCTTTATCTTTGCCAAGCCCAAGACTTAGGGTGGCTTGTCCTTTCCAGACGCTGAGCTTCAACTGGGGCACCTGCTACGTTTATATTTTTAAGTGCCTCCTGTTGAGGTTTAGTGTCTGTAAAAAGAGTATTGTGGCCTACCCAACCGGAATATTTTCTACGAGTATGTCAGTAAGCGTTACCTAGCATGTTTTATACGCCCCGTTTATATTGTACAATTAAGGGTACGTGATGGGCCACGGGGTAAACGTCTCCAGAAACCTTGTGTGCCTTTGGCAATGTGATTTTTACTAGTGCGTCTTTGTGGAGATGTCCTCGTGCTTCTGAGCATCAACAACGCACCACCGGAATCGGCGGTAAACGCATTGGGGTCGTTTTGGAAAGCTGTCCATCAGCCTGGTAAAAAAGGCGGGAATTCCTTTACCTACTTCGAGGGTGGACGGGGTGTGACTCAGCGGGCTGAGCTTACAGGTGCTTTATAAAGGGAGAACCTTCTACTCTGTGTCTCCAGCAGAGGAAGATAGAACCCGCGCATCTCAGTCAGATACAGATTACGCTCCAGTACATCAACAGTTCATCTCCAGGATGGATTCTAGATCTTTTCTGCTATGGGATCTCTGAGCGCACAGCCTTGCTTTAGTTTCCAAAGAAACTATAAATGAATAGAAATATACATATAATCTGAAAAAAATAATTATCCACATAGGCATATGCAGTTCGTAGTTGCTTGAAAAAGGTGGTTATGAAGGAAAGAGCCAACTCTTGAGTAGTTTCCTGAAAACAAGAAAGTTATCTGTGGCTCTTATAGTTGGGGGTAATGAATTCCATAGTTTGGCTGCTTGGACGGAGAAGGATGTACCACCTACAGTCTTTTTCTTGTATGGTGGTGTTCTAAGGCGGGGTGCCAGTCTTGAGCGGAGGGTTCTTTGTTGGATGTATGTGGTAAAAAAAATTCTGATGAAAAGCGGTCCTGTTCCATGTATAGCTTTGTGGGTGATACAAAGCAGCTTGAAAGTGCATCTTCTGGCAACGGGTAACCAGTGTAGTGCTCTCAAGGCAGGGGAGATGTGGGCTTGCGGCTTTATATGTAGTAGTAGCCTGGCTGCGGAATTCTGGATATGTTGTAGTTTTTTCATAACAGATAGAGATGATCCATGGTAGAGGCTATTGGCATAATCCAGTTTGGATAATACAAGTGAGATAGTAGCTTGCACCTTGTGTGGAAATCCGAGGTGAGGGAAAATGCGTCGTAAAGTCTTTAAGGTGATGAAGCTTGTGCGTGCTAATTTGTCTACTTGGGCATTCATAGTTAGTTTGGAATCCATGGTGATTCCTAGGTTTTTCACTTCCTTGGATGATTGAGGAGGTGGTCCGAGATCGTCAGGCCAGACGCACAGAGGGTCATAATGTTTCCAGTCACCACATATGAGTATTTCAGTTTTGGAGGTATTTAGTTTGAGATGGCTCCAGGTCATCCACTGATCAACGGCTCTGAGGCAACTGAAGATTTGAGAGTTTTCAATGTTTTTGGGGTCTTCTAATTGAAGTAGTATTTGTGTGTCATCAGCATAGTTGTAGCATGTGAGATGGAAATCATTGATCAGTTCTGGTAAAGATATCATGTAGATGTTAAAAAGCAAAGGTGAGATGATTGACCCTTGGGGGACCCCTGTTTTTGTGGGGTAGGGTTCGGATGAGAAGGGGGGTGAGTGGATGATATTCGCTCTTTTTTGGAGATAGGAAGTAATCCAGTCGAGCGCAATCCCTTGTATGCCGGCTTCGTGGAGTCTTTGAGTTAGGGTGTCATGGTCAACCGTATCAAAGGCAGCTGAGAGGTCCAAGAGAAGTAGTGCAGCAACTCCATTTCGGTCAACTGTGTTTTTAAGATCGTCCCAGATTGCCATGAGTGCCGATTCAGTGCTTCTTCCTGGGCGGAATCCAGTTTGGGAGTCTGAAAGTATAGAATTGTCTTCAATGAATTGTGACATCTGGGTGAATGCTGCTCTTTCTATCAATTTGCCCAGGAAAGGTCCATTTGTGATAGGTCTGTAGTTGTTGGGGTCTTGTGGGTCTAGATTTGTTTTCTTTAATAATGGTCGTATGTATGCCTTTTTCAGGTCTGTAGGAAAAGTTCCTGAAGTTAAAGAGTTGTTGATGATTCTTCTTACAGGTGTGGCAGCGGAAGTAGATAGCAGGATGTTCTTGAAGATCTGTGGTGGGCAAGGGTCAGAAGGGCAACCAGAAGGTCTGCTTGCTTTGACCAAATCCATAAATTCATCCTGGGATATTTGTTTGAAGGACTGTAGAGGTTGGGATGGTTTATTCTTAAAGGGTATTTTAGTAAAGGGGTTGGTGCTGATGGTTTTCTTCTGTTTTAAATAGGAGTCCAATGTGTCTGCCTTGGTTGTGTAGTGAGTTGCCAATTTGTTTGTGAAATCTTGAGTGGTGGGATGACTTCCTTCCATGCATGTGGGTTTTCGAAATTCATTGAGAATTTTGAAAAATTCCTTGGTTGTAGATTGAGCATTTAGAATTCTGTCTGAGTAGTATCTTTTTTTAGCTTTTTTGATTGATGATTTGTATATCCTGTTAAGTTTGTGTAGCTGCAGTTTGTCTTGACTGTTGTTTGTTTTGAGCCAGGTCCGTTGCAGCTTTCTGATTTGTTTCTTTATCTTTTTAAGTTCTGTGTTTCTCCAAGGTGTTGGTTTTCTTTTGTCATGTTTAGTTTTTCTGAGTGGTATTAGGACATCAAAAGCTTCCTGTAGCCACTCATAAAGTTTAGGTACAGAATTGATTGTATCTAGATCTGTGTTTGCTGTTAGTTGTGTTTCTAAGTGATCCAAATTGAGTTTTCTCCATGGTCGATAGGTGTATGTATGTAAGTGGTTGTGGGGTGTGTTGATTTGTGGAGTTGTCTGTTGGAAAGTTATCAGATGGTGGTCTGACCAGGTGGTTGGTGTGATGCTATGAATAGTAACAAGTTCAGGCTTTGCAAAAATTACATCTAGGATGTGGCCAGCGATGTGTGTGGGATTGTGTACAATCTGATGTAGATTCAATGCGAGTAGGCCAGTGGTGATAGCTTTTGGATGGGGCATATTGGGTTTGTCAAACCAAATGTTTAGATCTCCAAGAATGCATAGATTGGAGTATAGTGTAATAAGGTTTGAGACTATGTCAAGAAAGGCATCTGGGAAAGTGGAGTTGTTAGGTGGAGGTCTGTAGAGGAGGAGAAAGTTACAGGTGGAAGTTGGAGTAGGGTGGCATCTGGTAAGGAGGGCTTCACAACCTTGTATGGAGATGTTGTCTGTTTTACTGAGGTTTATTGCCTGTTTGAATATAATAGCTAGTCCACCTCCTTTCTTGCCTATACGGTTTTGTGTGATGGTTTGATAGCCTGGAGGAAGGGCTTCATGCAATACTGGTGCCATGTCATCTCCCAACCAGGTTTCTGTAATGAATAGTAAGTCAGGTTGTGTGTCTGTGAGAAGGTCGTAGATGTGGTGCTTGTTTTTTGAGAGTGATCGAGCATTTATGAGCTGGCAGTTTAGATAGGGTGTGTTAGTGGTGGTGTTGTTTTGTTTAGTAGAAGGGTAAGTAGTATAATGTGAGCTTGAAGCAGGAGTTTTGCTAGTTGTGTTAACTGTTTGAGGCTCCCAATAGTCTTGCTTTTCAACATAGTGTTCCTCTTCCAGCAGGTTAAGGAGGCATTTTGTTGGGTCTGTGTGTGTGGGTGGTGAACTTGGTGGCTGAGAGAGCCATGAGGAGTGTAGTGTTTTTTGTAGGGTAGTTTTATTATGAAACAAACAAGGGGATGCGAGGTTGCTATGAGTGGCATGTTTTTTATTTTGTTTGCGTCTGTTTAGTGTGGATGGAGTATGGGTTAGGGGTGGTGGAGGAGCATGTGGATCATGATGTAAGGCTCTAAATTGTGCAATGGAGGAGAGGCGACTGAAAGAAGGTTGCTGGGATGGGGTGCTTGTGGTAGGTGTTTGTGAAGGTTGGGGGGGTAGGGGTGGAGATAGGGTGGAATTTGTATCCTTTGTGTAGTCTTGGGGGTGAGAGTGGGTATGATGATGAGTGTAATGTAAGTTTGTGTTGCTTTGATGTGCTGATGTTTGTGGTTGGTATTGTTTTTGTGGAATAATGAGAGGGGCTATTGGTGTAGTTGTTTTTGGTGAGGGACTTGTATGTGTGTTAGTGCTGTTAAGTGGAATTTGAGTGTTAGATGGGGTGTTGATGTGTTTTGGAGATGAATGTATGAGGTGTATATGAGGTGGTGGATGTGTGTCAGGGAGATGAGTATTAGTTGAGAACACTGGAAGAGGTAATATGTGTGGTGGAGTGAAATGTGGGGATTGTATGGTAGTGTGTAATTGGTGAGCAGAGGGGAAGAGTGTGTGTAGATGATGTGTTTGAATGCAGGGTTTGGGCATTGTTATGAGTTCAGGCGGTCTGTGTGAAGCGAACAGCGGATAGTGTTTTTGGTTAGTATGTGTAGAGAGTGTGTATCTGGGAGACTGAAACTGAGAGAATTGTATGTTGTAGTTTTGTATTGTGTGGGTGGTGGCAGGTAGTGTTAGTGGGAGGGGACAGAGTAGTGTTTCCTGTGAGTATGAAGGTGTTTGACTGTAGTAGTTATGGGGTGTATGTGTATATGTGTTGTATGTAGGGTATTGTGTTGGGTGGTGGGGCAATGTAATATGTCTATGGTCAGTTTGTGATGCATGAGTTGGATATCTTTGCAGATAATGTGTTTGCATGTTGAGGGATGTGTTGGGGCAGAAACCATTCCTGGTGGAATGGGAATTGGGCAGCATTTCTGGCCCTAGACCCTAGTCCCTACCTGTCCCGAACAGGCCCAAACAGACAACTGCCCTTGTCCTCTCCGCCCTTTGCCTCGACGCCCGGGCTGAGACGACCTGAATCCTAGCCTTTTATAGCCCTACTGGCCAATAAGAAGCTGGTCCTAACCCTAGCCAATCCAATTTTAAACCCTGATTTAGCCAATTAATGGGAGGCCCAGCCCTAATCACCAGTCACAGCCCTATTTCCTGACCCCCAATCACAGCCCCAGCCCTAGAAACCAACAGCCAATCAGAATCCTAGCCCTATCCACCAATCACAGCCCTAGAAACCAACAACCAATGAGAATCCTAGTCCTATCCACCAATCACAGCCCTAGTACTAACAGCCAATCAGAATCCTAGCCCTATCCACCAATCACAGCCCTAGTACCAACAGCCAATCAGAATCCTAGCCCTATCCACCAATCACAGCCCTAGTACCAACAGCCAATCAGAATCCTAGCCCTATCCTCCAATCATAAATGCATCCCTGGAGCTAGCAACCAATGAAACACCATCTCCCAGAAACCAATCACAACAGCATATGCAACAGCCACGAGGAACCTATATAAGGAGCAAGTTAACTAAAGTCCAGTCCCTGGGGCCTGGGGGGAGGCTATTGTTGCTCTATTCAGTATCTCCTTGGATACAGACAGGCTGAATCCACACTTTCAAGCTAGCAGAGTCTACATTTCAGGTAAGGGGGAGATTGTTTAAGAGACAAACACTGCAATAGTTCTGGGCGCACACTCTAAAATCGGGCTTTTTTTAAGGCAAAAAAATACAGGGGGGGCAGACAGCTTTTAAGTACAATTTAAATCACACAAAACAGATTAAAAACAGTCTCCTAAAAACCACACTCTTGAAAGATCTAGGTAGTCTTTTTACTAAGAATAGGGGTGAAAAAAAGGGGGGCAGATGGGGGGGGAAAAAGGGGGGGGGGGGAGCCACAAACTAGCAAGGGAATTCACACAGTCACAGCAAAAACGATTTTGAAACAAACACCACTTTAAAAGAGGCCAGGCTGCCTGAAAACACAGAGAGTCCACAGTAAAACAAACACTTTTTGAACAATTAATACTATTTGACTGGAAAAATATCTTTGGGCTCCTTACCTAGGTCTCTTTGCAATCCTTGAACACTGGGCTGTATCAGGACACAGGAGAAGATGCACAGAGGAACACAAAATGGAGGTGCCTGTCTTTGGCCTTCCCTCCACAAACTTAAGGAGCCAGAGCAGGTGGGGGGGGGCGGGTCTCAGGTGCAGCAGAGACTCAGGGAGCCAATCAGCTACGTCCAGTCCCTGGGGCCTGGGGGGAGGCTATTGTTGCTCTATTCAGTATCTCCTTGGATACAGACAGGCTGAATCCACACTTTCAAGCTAGCAGAGTCTACTTTTCAGGTAAGGGGGAGATTGTTTAAGAGACAAACACTGCAATAGTTCTGGGCGCACACTCTAAAATCGGGCTTTTTTTAAGGCAAAAAAATACAGGGGGGGCAGACAGCTTTTAAGTACAATTTAAATCACACAAAACAGATTAAAAACAGTCTCCTAAAAACTACACTCTTGAAAGATCTAGGTAGTCTTTTTACAAAGAATAGGGGTGAAAAAAAGGGGGGCAGAGGGGGGGGGGGGGAAAGGGGGGGGGGGAGCCACAAACTAGCAAGGGAATTCACACAGTCACAGCAAAAACGATTTTGAAACAAACACCACTTTAAAAGAGGCCAGGCTGCCTGAAAACACAGAGAGTCCACAGTAAAACAAACACTTTTTGAACAATTAATACTATTTGACTAGAAAAATATCTTTGGGCTCCTTACCTAGGTCTCTTTGCAATCCTTGAACACTGGGCTGTATCAGGACACAGGAGAAGATGCACAGAGGAACACAAAATGGAGGTGCCTGTCTTTGGCCTTCCCTCCACAAACTTAAGGAGCCAGAGCAGGTGGGGGGGCGGGTCTCAGGTGCAGCAGAGACTCAGGGAGCCAATCAGTTTTGGTTCAGTCCATGATTCCTTCATCATGTGGAACAGCAATATCCCACTGCTAATGAAATCACAACACACACAGAGAGCCTGACGGGTTTTTAGGTCATGTATGTAATGTGTGTCTGTTCCTTTTATCTGCTACCAGATATGTGAATGTCCAACATCAATGTTTCGCTTGTGGTAACTATTCCTTACACAGTACTCTGGCTACCCAAACCATCATTTCTTGTTGACACCAGTGAGGTACCCAACCAAACCAGGGGAAGTCCTCTTTAGTGACGCCCACAAAAGGACAGGGTGTGTCATGGAGCAGACTTTTGGGCTACTGAAGGCAAGATTTCACAGCATTTATTAATCTGGAGGATGCCTCCTCTACTCATCAAAGCTCCACAACTTCACCCTGAGACGTCAGATACCATTCATACCAGATGAGGGGCAGCCAGCAGATCCTGTATGTGGAAATGCAGATTTGAAAAAGTGAGGATGAGCATCATGAGGATAAAGCCGGAGACAGGGCTGATCTCATCAATCAGTACAGTACATGTGATGTAATTAATGTGACATGATTTAATTAAAGTGATTTTGTGAGGTATTGATGAGGTTAGGAATGCCAGATAAGGTTATTTAGTGGCCATCAGAAGGTCGTAAGTAGCTCCAAAGCCCATGACTCAGATATGCATGCAGATTGTTACTTGGAGTTGAGTACAGACATGTTATGTACATAGTCTAATGTTTTCACAATGCGCAATCAAAGTCACATTTGTACATATGATTTGGCTGTGCAATGTTTATGTATCAATGTGGCCTACACCTTATGCTAGTCTTTTACAGATTGCAGATTGACTGTTGGGCTCCTCCTCATTTGCAAAATTAGATGGTGTCTCAGGCAGATGGGATTTGCAGACAGACATGTGAAGTGAACATGGATTAAACCAGGCACTGTCCGGCATAAGATTTGTGGTGTGTGAGTTCTATTCCCAGACTGTCAGGACAGTGGGATGGCAGTCTCTTTTTGAACACTAAAGACCTGTTTGGTATTGGAGGTGGGCCCAATGTTGCCATGTGAATGTTTATTTGGCTCTGACACATGTCATAATGTGGTATCCAGACCCTCAAAATTCATAATGGTTTGTGTTGGATAAGAACTAACGTAAATAGCTGTCAGTGTTTTTCCACTTTGCAGACCAATGTGCATGTGTCTGAAGACTGGCATGGGTGAATGGCAAGCCTACAGATACCTGACCATGGTAAATGGAGGATCCGTGACACCACTGACCACTGTCTGTTACATGGGGTATGGTTATTTGGGAGCCATGGTATGGGTATGTGATAAGGCTTTAGCTGTTGATGCATTGAACCAATATGTTTACTTCATGGCATACAGAAACACTGCAGTGTATGACAACTATGTTGAAATTCTGAAGTTAGCAGCAGTACTTCACTATGTTGTCATTGGCATTCTCCAAATCGATGTGCGGGAAAGTAAATTACAAGTGATTTGTGCAAAGTAAATTATACTTTGTCAATGCAATATGTAGCCGGATTATACAGTACGTGTGTAATGACCATGGGAAAGGTTTTACATTTGAGAGAAACATTTTAGTATGTGTTGTTATACATGACAGTTATATATGGTTGATGAATCACACAAATACATGATCTGTGGTTAAGTGGTATTTACTGGGGAGTGTACAGCAAGAAGAGTGATTAGAAACCAAAAGAACACAAAGTAAACAGTGAAGGGTTCAGTCATGGTGGATGAAATCATCAGAATAGATGCTACACCATTTGGAAACACAAGTCCAGTGTACTTGTACCACAGGGAAATGGAGATGGGTTTGCAGAACAGTCGACAGGGTGTATCTGTGGCACACAAGGGGACCCAATCAGTAGAAGTTCACTTCCTGGCAGTGGTTTTGGTCTTGGCATCTGCTCCTCCAGGATGTCTGGGTAGACATTCACATTTGCGGGGTTTCAGCTACAGAGGGTGGGTGTCTGAGGCAATTCCTTCCCCTGGCAGACCCTCCATTCTACTAGCTGTCACAGATGTAGAAGGGTCTGGTGTTTCATTGCTAGTGGAAGAGGCCTGATGTTGAGTACAAAACCTACTCAGTGGTATTAATGTCTCTCGGCACCCCAGCAATGGAAGTCAGGATGGCATTTTGGGCCTGACACTGCTGCATAGCTTCCTGGTTGTAGTCCCTCTGCAGCTGACTGATCCCCACCATCATGATCAGTACCTGGTCCATAACGCCTTGGGAATGTCGATAGGCTTCCAAGACTTGGGAGATGGTGTCATGGTCAGTTGTGTCCATTGGAGCCCCTATTCTCTGGTCCACACCATCCCTCCAATGCACCCTACTCCCACGTGCCTGTGCCTCTGACACAGTGTGCCCACTCCCACTGGTGACAGATCCATCATTGTCAGGGGTGACAACAGGCGACTCAGGTACCTCTACTTGGGGGGCACACAATGGAAGACACTGTCCTTGGGACACAGGTTTGAGGGTGAAAGGTTGCCTGTGATGTGGATGCAACAGGGCTAGGAGGAGTTTATGTGGGCAGGGTGAGGCTCACAGTTGTTGACTGATCAGGTATCTCTGGTGGGCCAGCTTCGTCTTTAAGGTCCAAATATCCTGGGATGTTTTCCTCACTGAGGCCTTCATCCAGAGGGGCAGTGGCAGTCTCTGGTGTCCTCTCCATGGCGGAAATGGCAAGGTTACCTGAAGGAGACGTGGAACACACAATTGCTGTAAGTGATGCCACAAGTGTTGTTTAACTTTGATCACTAGATATGCTATGTGACATGCACACAATGTCTTTAGACGATCCCCTGATATGGCAATGAGAGCTGCTTCCACATCTGGGTCAGAGCAATGTGGGACACAGAGATTTGCAATTGCATACACCATGCTCCAAGCTCTTGGAGTATGTTGGTGGTTAGATGACTGCTGGTGCCCTCAGATCTTGTCTGGGTAAAGACATGACAATGTACATTTATCTCCTAGTAAGGTGTATGGCATCATTGATTTGACTAAGAGGTGGACAATGCACAATGGCGACAGATCTGGCCAACATTATGGGAGTTACCATTCGACCTGGGCCTCTGTATGGGTGTACTATAAGTACGTCCAGTTTCTCACATTGTTTCCCTCCAGGTGAGTATATGACATTGTTTGGAAGGTTATCTCAAAGGCCAGTTTAGTAGGGAACACAGCAGTAGCTGTTTTTCTTGTAATAGTTCTGGTGATGGGCCACAGCATTGCTATCATTGCAATAAACTGTTAAATAGTAGAGCATTCAGGATGGGTTACATTGATTGTTGTTTTCACCTGCAAGGCTATTTAAGCTGTAGTACACTGTTCTAGTTTTCTTACAGGTGGAACAGTGCCTGCTGGGACTTGTAGTGCTGTCAGTCCCTGTACTTCACATGCTATACACATATACTGTGGCCTCAGGTGAGTTTAGTTGACATGTGGCATGCCAGAGAGGGGTATATAGATATTTGCAAACAGGGGCCATGGCAGACAGTGAGCATTCAGAGTATACTGGCAGGGCCCCCCCTGCTGTGTATAGGCTGGTGGAAAGGCAAGTCATAATCAGCAAGGCGGTGCCGACATCGTCACCGCCATAGTTGACCGTGACTTCCCGCAACCCGTCAGGATCCATGATACTAGCGGTGGTAGCGGTCTTCTGGTGGTCTGACCACAAGGATTGTAATCTGGTGGTTAGACTTGCCAAGGTTGCGGTTGTCAGACCGCCACTAAGAGTACAGGTATCGTAGGACTGCCATACTCATAATTAGGCCCTATATTTCTGTAGTCAATGTTTTGTACTTTACATAGTAAACTACATAAAGGTGATATTTTTATCCTTGAAATGTTTTCCATTATATTTTTATTACATTATGGGGGTCATTCTGACCCCGGCGGGTGGCGGGAGCCGCCCGCCTGGAGGGAACCACCAGAAGACCGTACCGCGGTCAAAAGACCGCAGCGGTCATTCTGGGTTTCCCACTGGGCTGGAGGGCGACCGCCAAAAGGCCGCCCGCCAGCCCAGTGGGAAACAGCCCTCCATGAGGATGCCGGCTCCGAATGGAGCCGGCGGAGTGGAGGATGTGCGACGGGTGCAGTGGCACCCGTCGCGTATTTCAGTGTCTGCAATGCAGACACTGAAATACAAAGTGGGGCCCTCTTACGGGGGCCCCTGCAGTGCCCATGCCATTGGCATGGGCACTGCAGGGGCCCCCAGGGGCCCCACGACACCCCTCACCGCCATCCTGTTCCTGGCGGGCGGAACCGCCAGGAACAGGATGGCGGTGAGGGGGTCGGAATCCCCCATGGCGGCGCAGCAAGCTGCGCCGCCATGGGGGATTCCCAGGGCAGCGGAAAACCGGCGGGAGACCGCCGGTTTTCCTGTTCTGACCGCGGCCGAACCGCCGCGGTCAGAATGCCCAAGGGAGCACCGTCAGCCTGTTGGCGGTGCTCCCGCGGTCCCCGGCCCTGGCGGTATTTACCGCCAGGGTCGGAATGACCCCCTATGTTTTACCTTTGAGTTATGTTATAGGAGCTTTCTAAAATATCAGACCACCTCTGGAAATTAAATAATTAGCACTGGCGTCTCTCTCACTTGTAGTTCTCTCTATAACTGTGACCTGTTCATGACTTCATGAATAATGCATTATTAAGAGAGAACAGGATGGCCGGATTGTCCATGTAACCTTCCTGGGCACAGTTCTTGGAGCACACAACCTGTGCGGCAGGGAGTAGAGTATTACCTGGCCAGAGACTTGCTTAATTAGATTGTCACTTGTCAATGACAGCATAACTAACCCTAGCTTAGCTGCTTTTTCAATCAATCCTTGCTGGCAGCAGAGATAGCTCAGTCCCTCACTCATTAAAAGCAACAGAACTATTGTTTGCTCTGCTGATTTATTTCTCAGAAAGAGCAGATAGTAGCTCTCCTAAAAAAGCCATCAGAGCTACCTCTCACTTGCCACATAAACATTAGAACATTCCCCCTGTCTGTTCTATCTTGTCTGTCTATAGCAATCCAAGGGAGCAGTGGACAGAGAAAATCAAGGACAATGATGTAGTGGCAGGGTACAGGTAGACTTGGAAAAAGGGAAACCGAGAGGCAGTTGACTGTCGTAATGCCTGTAAAACAAGGGAACATGGAGACGTGAGTACAGGAGACACTCAACCGAGGGGCACTCACACAGAATGGCACTGGATAGTGAAATATCAGGCACAAGGACACAGAGGCCCTCATTATGACATTGGCGGTAAATCCCACTTACTGCCATGCTGCCTGCCGCCAACATAATGCTGCCGCGGTGGATAACCGCCAACCATTTTAGGACACACACATACCAATAAGTCACTATATAGCCACACACACAAGACTGCCATCCCAAAGGTCAGTGATAAACTGGCGGTATCAAAACCCACACTGTTATGCCAGCAGAACAACTCCCACAATATTATGAGCCACAAATCACTGCAGCAGACATTCAATGGCGGTAAACCATTGGCAGTACATACCGCAGCGCTCAAAATACACACAATCTAACAAAACAACACCACATTAGACAATTCAAATAACACACACATGACACACATACACACACCACACCCACACACCCACAACACTCTGAAACACACACCCACAACCCTTTATGACTACAAACCATTGCCAACAGAGAGAGAGATAGCGAGAGCACCCACGCATCACCTATATACCACAGACGCACCTCACAACACACACCCCAACACATCACCCTACACACCCTCACCCGTACCACTTACACCACACTCATGGCACCACAATTACACCTCAGGTTCTCTGAGGAGGAGCTAAGGTTCATGGCGGAGGAAATCATCCCGGTAGAGCCACAGCTATTTGGATCACAGGTGCTGCAGATATCCATTGCTAGGAAGATGGAGCTATGGCGGAGAATCGTGGACAGGTTCTACACTGTGGGACAGCACCCCTGAACAAGGGATGACATCAGGAAGAGGTGGAATGACCTACGGGGGAAGGTGTCTTCCATTACAGCAGGATACCAGCTCCCAGTACAGAGGACTGGCGGTGGACCCCCACCTCCTCCCCCACAACTAACAATATGGGGAGCAAATCTTGGCAATCATGCATCCTGAGGGCCTGGCAGAAGTAGGAGGAGGACTGGACTCTGGTAAGTCAACTCTCCATTACTATTACCCCCCTAACCTGCAAGTCATCACATACCCCATCACTCCATCACATACCCCATCACTCCACCATCACAACCCACTCATCCCAGTGCTAAGCCCTGCATACAACCCCAATGCATGGACACCCCTCACAGACCTGCATGGAAACCTATCACCACAGTATGCACACTAAAGTGAATCACCTAGCCCACCAAATAACAACTCACACAAGGCAAAACTGCCAGGGCAATAACAACCATGTGTCACACACAGAAACAATAACACTGCATTTACATCCCCACAGGTACCCCAGCCAATGTCATCGGAGAAGAGGTGCCAGCAACATCCAGTCCCACCCAGAAGAGGCCCACAGTGATGACAGCAGCTATGGTCCCCTGGATCTGGATGACCAACCTGGCCCATCAGGGACCTCTGGACAGTCAGTTACCCATACCTCTGTCCCCAGGACACGTCAATCAGCAGTGTGTCCACCACTACAGGGACCCCAGGGAACACCACAAACCCAAGACAATCAGGGCCCTGGGGTCAGTGGCAGTGGGCACATGGTTTAGGGGACAGAGGCACAAGGCAACAGGGAAGCTGGGAGGACTGCTGTGCGACAGGAGGAGGACAGGCCCAGGGAATCGACCCTCCAGGAGGCACTCACCTCGATCCTGGGAGAATAACAGCATTCCCAGTATACCCTGGGCCAGATACTGGACAAGTTGCAGGAGAACATGCAGCTGCAGGAGGGACAGTACCTGGGGATCAGGGAGGACTTGAAGGACATCAACACCACCCTGGTCTCCATTACAGGGGTGCTGGCAGACATGGCCAACAGTATGAGGGAGGCAGTGGCACACCAACGGGCCCCTGACACTAGCCAAACCACTGAACAGTCCTCCACCTCCACTGCCGCTAGTGGATAGGAGGCCCCGCCACAGGACCAACAGGCCACCAGCACCCCTCCCCCTACAGAAGGACAACCACCACATAAACGTTCCCTTTGATCCAGGCAGAAGCCAGAGACTATTGCAAGACCCCCGCCAGGAAATTAACCTCTCCTGATTGTCACCCTTGTGTCCCACCCTGTCACCCTGTCCACCTTGAACTGCAATTGCTCCCCTTCCTATGCCCCACTAGGACAATGCACCTGTGATACAAATAAACTGGACTCTATCCTGGACTTTCCTCCATCATCACCCCAGCCCATTGCACTACCCCCTCTTCTTCAGAGCACTGCAATAAACACACTTTGACAAAATACAAGTATGGCATGTCAAATGCTTTCAAAAAGTATTCGTTTAACAAGGTTTAAACAATGCAATTCAACTGTACAGTAATGTTTACATTGGAAAGACCTGTAGTTGGCTGCACTGAGCACACCAGGAGCATTAGTGGGGAACCAACATCCGCAAAAAGAGATGCCAAAGGGCACAGTGAGTGGGCATAGAAGTAGGAATACATAGCCTGAATGTGACAATGGCACACATCAAACTGTCAATTATATGTGTATTAACACTGTCTTTCCTGTGTCTCACTGGATGAATTGACAAATAATTGCACTTCTGTTGTTGTCATCCTAATCCTCTGCCTCCTCATTTTCACTGTCTACAGGATCCACTGCTGCCACACAGCCATTTCCAGCCTCCTCCTCCTGCAGAAAAGGCACCTAGCGACGAAAGGCAAGGTTTTGCAACACACAGCATGCCACGATGATCTGGCAGACCTTCTTGGGTGGGTAGCACAGGGCTCCACCTGTCAGAGGTAGGCAATATATATGGCCTTCAGGAGGCCAAAGGTCCTCTCTATAATCCTTCTTGTTCGCCCACGTGCCTCATTGTAACGTTCCTCTGCCCTTGTCCTGGCATTCCTCACAGGGGTCAGTAGCTATGAGAGGCTGGGGTAACCAGAGTCACCTGCAAATATCGAGGGACAACTGTTAGCCACACACTAACCCTTAGGGCCCACACCATACCCATACAACAACATCCACTGTGTAAGAACCAGGGCCGGGGGCGACAAATGTAACATGTGTTCCATCGATTGCCCCAATGATGTTGGGGATTTGTCTCATTGCATAGAAGTCAGCTTTAACTGTGGCCAAATCCTCCACCTGGGGGAAAACGATGTAGCTGCACATGTGTTTAATCAGGGCAGAAAACACTCTGGTCAGCACATTTGAGAATATTGGCTGTGACATTCCTGCTGCCAAGCCCACTGTCACTTAGAAATAACCAGCTGCCAGGAAATGGAGCACTGATAGCACTTGCACAAGAGGGGAACTGTGTCTGGAACCGACTATGGCTCGTGTTACGGGGGAAAGGGCCTCTGCCCTCACCTCAGCAGAGTTAGAGTGGCTGGTGGATGGGGTCCTACCCCAGTACTGACTGCTCTATGGGCCTCCAGACCACCAGGTGAGTACACCGTGAGTATGATGTACGGGTCGTGAATGCATGGAGTGCTGTGTGTGATGGCGTCGTGTAGGGTGGGGTGGGTGGACGGGCCCTGGGAAGCGTACAGCATGTCTGGTGGGCCATGTCTGTGCTAATGGGGATGGGAAGGGCCATGGTGGGCCATAAGTGTAACAGGCAGGGTGGTCAAACTAATACCTTTCCCTCTGTGTATTTCTCTGCACGTCAGCGCCCATCAAAAGAAGGGTAATTGTGTGCCATCGGCAAGGATGTGCGGACCCTGGGGGTCTACGGCAGGTGGAGCACCCACTGTCAGAAACAGTGGGAGGACCTGAGGCGCTGGGCATGGAAGACGGCGGAGGCCCAGCTGGGGATGGCCTCCCAACGAGGAAGGGGTGCCCGTCCAACCATGACCCCCCTGATGGCCTGCATACTGGCAGTGGCCTATCCTGAGCTGGTAGCTCAGTAGCCACAAGGGGTTGTAATTTACAACTTACGCCTGGTGGGGTGGTATCCGTGAGGGGTGTGTGGGCCCTGTGGGTGCCCCCAGGCCAGGCCTGGCATTGCAGTGTAGGTCCCATGTTGGGCAGGATTCTGATGTGAAGGTCCTTCAACCAAGCTAGTAGGCATCCACTACTGGGCGGGGTCTGTTGGTCTCAGGTATGCTACAATTGGTGTTAGGTGTCCCTATCCATGGGCTGGTGACTAGCATTGTGACTGGTAGTGCATTGCCTAGTGCGTAGGGCTGTTCCTTGTGTGTGAGTGTGTTGTGTACGCCAACGGGGGTGTTGGTGTCGCCATTTACCAAGTGTATCCTTTGTCTCTTTCCCCCCTTTTGTTTTGTCACCCTGTCCTTATGTGCATTAGCACAATCTGGTGAAGGAGCAGAGGCCCCGGTGACGGAGGGAGCTGCATCCCACAAGACCCAAGAGGCCGAATCCACCGGCGGTGAGGGCACCAGTGTGACGGAGGGCCAGGGGAGCACCAAGGCGGAGACTGGAGGGGACAGTTCAGACACGGATACCTCCTCCGATGTGAGCTCCCTGGTGGTGGCGGACACCTCTGTTCCCACCCCAGATACAGGTACAGCTGCCACCCCCATACCAGCACTGCCCTCCTAGCAGCCCCTCAGCGAGTTTCCCGTGCCCGCTCGCCCAGGAGGGTGGGCATCTTCTTTGCCCTAGGCACTTCAGGCCCTGCCCCAGTTAGCCCAGCTGCCTTGAGTGAGGAGGCTATTGACCTTCTGCAATCCATCTCTGTTGGGCAGTCAACCATTGTGAATGCCATCAAGGGGCTGGCAGGCCAAATGCAACAAATCAATGCATTTCTGGAGGGCATTCACACTGGCTTGGCTGCCCAACAGAGATGTAGCCAGGCTCTGGCCTCCTCTCTGATGGCAGTCATTGTCCCTGTTTCCACCCTCCCCCTCCAACTTCCTCTACCCAATCCCATTCCCCTCAACCTCAAACTATCCCAAGCACACAGTCAGACGAGCATGCACCCAGGACAGCACACAAGAATGGACATGGCAAACACAAGCACCACACTTCATCCCACGAGCACTCGCAAAAACACCATCCAGAATCAGACATGCCAACATCCACTGCCTCCACTGTGTCCCCCTCCTCCTCGTCCTCTACCTCCCTCCCAGTTGTGTCTCCACTCACACCTGCATGCACTACATCCTCATCCATTACCATCACCAGGACACCTATCAGTATACACCCCTCACTAGCAGTCACCACCCCTTCATCCATGGACACGTCCCCTGTGTCCTCTCCCACTGGTTTTTTTTTTTTTTTTAAGATCTCTTTTATTGCTTTATAATTGCATGAACGCATACAAAAACAAATAACTTCCCATCTTTTTGAAACTCCCCCTCCCCCTCCCTCTCCCCTTTCGCACTTCCCATCAATTATACAGAGGTATTTGTTCGGTTCACAAATGAATCACTTATTTGGTCTCTTGTACTATCTTCAACAGGAATGTCTTGAACAATTATACATGATCTGTTTCTGGTAAATCTGCCTCCGCATCAGAGTTAGAAGTGTCAGGTGTTCTAAAATTCTCCAGTATCATGTTCCAGTGCTGAGCATTGTCTCTAGTTCCTAGGCCCCTGAGTGTTTCCCTTAGTAATACTGTTCTTCAGTTTCCGCCCACTTGATTAATGCATTTCTCCAATGATTTATCTGAGGTCCCTTCGGATCTTTCCAGTGTGAAGTTATTTCTCTCCTTGCAAGTATCAAAGCCAGGTCTATGAATCTGTTTGTGATTTTATGCTTGCTGGGGCGAGGGAAATCTTCCAAAACCGCCACCATGGCTGATCGGGATAATTTTCTGCCCGTGCAAGTGGAGAGTGCTTCAAATATCCCCATCCAGTAGTCCCCGATTAGTGGGCAACTCCAGAGCATGTGCAACAACCCTGCTGCTAGTTCTGCACATCGGGGGCAGCTGGCATTTTCTACACCATAAATCTGTGATATCATATAGGGGGTTAAGTAAGCTCTGTGATAAACATATATGTTTATTAATTTAAACCTGGCATTTCTGGAAACTGTATATATGTGTGTGGTTATTCTGGTCCACTGTGGGTCATCTATTGTAACATCCAGTTCCCCCTGCCATTTGGTCTTAAGTTTATTTAAGGGAAGACATATGCTGGTTAGTAGAGATGTATATATCCCTGAAATCAACTTCCCTTGGTCTCCTATAGTGCATATTTGGTCACAGGTGTTATGTCTGGGGGGCTCTTCTAGTCCTGTTCCCCATTGTCTACGAAGAGTCCTAGCAATTGCGTTAAAGGTTAGGAACAGCCCTGGTGGTATCTGGAACCTTTCCTGCAGTTCTGCATGAGTACACAGTTTCCCGTTATTATATAGAGCCCCTATGGTGTCGATCTGAAGTGCCATGAATTGGGTGATACCCCTTATTACATGATTACCTGTGACGGTTCCTATACAGATCAGGGGGGCCTCTGGCGAGTACGGTGTTCTAGTGTGTGTTCGTTTTAGGTATTGTTCCCAGCAGTGACGTGATGCTTCCCATTCTATCGGAAGTGTTTTATTCTGTTTCTTGGGGTTTAGTAGAATGCCCAGAATTCTATCACGGGGGCAGTGGAGAGGGGTTCTCAGTGCTTCCCCCACTGGGGGTGCTCTGATGAATCGCGCCAGCCATTGGAGTTGGCTCGCCCAATAGTATAATTCAAAGTCAGGAACAGCCAAACCACCCTCTGCTGTTGTTCTCGGGAGGGTGCGCAATGCTATCCTTTGTCTGTTGGTTCCCCATATAAATCCTGTAATCAAGGACGAAATTGTTTTAAATACCACCCTCGGTATAATGAGTGGGATGGTTGCAAAATAATATAACATTCTAGGTAACACTATCATCTTAATCACTGCAACTCTCCCTGTAACCGCTAGCGGGAGTGTCTGCCAGAATATCATGCTGTTTTTGATACTCCTAATTGTGCTCTGAATGTTCCCTTCTAGTAAATCCTCAGCGGAGTGATAGATATTGACCCCTAAATATTTGAATGCTGATGGGGACCACGGAAGACCCCGATTGTCCATTGGTTCTTCGATACCCCTAGCAGCTGGAAAAATGGACGACTTCCCCCAGTTTATCCGGAGTCCAGATGCGGCTCCAAAGTTATCTAACATTGTCATTGCTCCTGGTAGATCGGTCTCTGCGTTCCGGAGGAAGAGTAACATGTCATCCGCATAGAGAGCAATATGATGCGTCCAAGCATTGATTGTAATGCCTTCGTAGAACCTCTGGGACCTAGCTGATTGGGCGAGAGGTTCAACTGCCAATGCAAAAAGCAAAGGTGAAAGCGGGCATCCCTGTCTTGTACCCCTACCTATGGCAAAGGAAGGGGATATTGTACGGCCAGTGCGTACTCTCGCTGTGGGGTTTGTGTAGAGAAGCCTCGTCCATTTGACAAATCCTTCTCCTAGTCCTAGCTGCAGCATCACTCGTTCTAGGTAGTCCCATCGTAGGCTATCAAAAGCTTTCTCGACATCTATTGAGATGATTGCTGCTCTATTTGCGTCAGGGGGTAGGGCATGAAGGAGTGAGATCAATCGACGGATATTTTGGGCAGTACTTCTCTTTGGGATGAATCCTGATTGGTCCTGATGGATTAATGAGGACATATATGGTAAAAGTCTATTAGCTAGTACCCTGCTTAGTATTTTATAATCTAAGTTCAACATTGATAGTGGGCGGTATGATCGAACTTCTGTGGGGGGTTTGGTAGGTTTCAGAAGGGGAATCATTATTGCCTCTGTAGTGGAAGGAGGTAAGCTGTTGTTATTCCATGCCTCTGCATATAAGATGCTGAGCTGGGAGGTTAATGAGTCCTGATATGTAAGGTAGAACTCCAGAGGGAGACCATCTGCTCCCGGTACCTTGCCCCTTGCCATACTCTGGATTGCAGCCTTTATTTCTGTAAGTGATATGGGAGTCGCCAGGGCTATTCTATCTTCCCCTTTCAATGCTGGGAGGTTGAGGTTCCCCAGATCTTGTAATTGAGCGTCGCTGAGTATTCCGGAGGGAGGCGCATACAGCTCTGAGTAATATTTAAGAAAGGTGGTATTGATCTCCTTCTGTCCATATACTTTTATACCCGGGGTGGTCTCCAACTCCACCACTATGGTTTGAAGTTGGGGCGGTTTGGCGAGCCATGCCAGTAGGGCGCCTACTCTGTCGCCGTCTGTATGTTGCTTCTGCAAGAATTGTTTGTAATCGAAACATGACAATCTAGTGTTAGTTTCTATTATTCTAGTCCTTGTCTCTTCTAGTTGTGTTGAGAGGTCGGGTTGTGATGGGTGCTTACGTTTGAGTTCCCTAAGGGAGTTCTCGAGATCGGTTAGTTGTGTCTCTAGCACTTTCCGTACTCCCACAGTAGTGCTAATACAATATCCCCTGATCACTGTTTTAAAGGATTCCCATTCGACAGATCTGGATGAGGCAGTTCCAGCATTGTTCTCGAAGAATTCCGTAATCTGCGTGCCCAGTTGGGTTCTAAAAGCTTCGTCTTCAAGTGACTCTGCTCTCAGGCGCCAAGTGGGAATCAAAGGTCTTTCGCCGCACCAGGCCAAAGAGATCAATAAGGGATTATGATCTGAGATGGTGCGGCCAAGATACTCGGCCTTCGCCACCACAGATTGCACCTCTGGAGATGCCAGAACGGTGTCCAGTCGTACATGCAGGTCGTGAACTGCTGAATAAAAAGAGTATTCTCTATTGGGGGGATTAAGTTTGCGCCAACAATCCGTTAATTGCCAGTGTTTTTGCCACTGCTGGAAGTGCAGTGCTGTTTTATGAGTTACGGATTGTGACAATGGTGGGTGCGATCTATCCATTGCGGTATCCACTAAACAATTAAAGTCTTCTCCTATTAATGTAGTGCTAGTGAGAAGTGTGCTCATGGTCAGTGATAATCTGTCTAGGAATTTTCCCTGTTCGTGATTTGGGGCGTATAGTCCCGCAAGAGTTATCTCTCTCCCGTCCAATCTACCAGACATAACTACGTATCTCCCCTCAGTGTCGATCAAGGTATGAAGAACCTGTAATGGAACGCCTGGTATGATCCATATCAACACTCCCCTCGCAAATGCTGAGTGGTTAGTGGCGAATATTTGTCCCCTCCAGCGCTTTTTCAAGGCCTTGATCTCCTGCTCCAACAAGTGAGTTTCTTGTAAGATAGCTATGTGCACTCCCCTTCGTTTAAGAAAGCTGTGAACTTTGTACCTCTTGGACATGTTATTTAGGCCCCTGACATTCCATGTGATTATCTTGTATTCTGTGGTCATAATTTAGGGAGGGGTGTGGAGACGGTCCGCTAACACCGCTCTATTACTACTACTGGACAAACCTATTGAGTCTCGTAATCTAAGGTGTGAACCGTTTGGGCTGTGAGATAGATGTGCCTGATAAACCCTGAAGACAACACAACCAAAATCAAACCCCCTTTGTAACTCCCTCTCCCCAGGACCGGTACCTACAACTCTCCCCGTCCAAACCATTACAACTATTGTAATCCTAATTATCAACCTATTGGAGGGAGGCGTGCCAGAGACCAAGAGGCAGCATCCCGGACTCTCCCCCAGGCCCGATTATATGTAATGTGCCGGTTAAGAAATGACATCTAGGTTCCTATAGCTCTATATTTACGGTTGGGTCTTATCAATGTCCCTAAACAGATTGAGATTCCCCCACAATTGTCCGCTCACTTGCCAACTTGTTCTTTTAGCGAGGTCAGATAATCTCGTCTGCCGTTCCTGGGGTGATCAAAGGCAAGCCGACGAGAGTGTCCTGGGAGGATATTGAGGACTGTTCGCAGTTTGAGTCAACGTCTGATGCAGCATCTGGGGTCCGGCGTATGTGGAAGTCTCCCCCGCTTAATGCTGCTGCTGTTTCCACCGCATCACGCATCTCCTGTTGTGATTGACGTTTCGATGGAGCCGCTTCTGTGGTCTTTTTCCGGGATCTGCTACGTTTCTTCCCGGGGTTTCGGAATGTCCGGTCGCGGGTTGCTCTGCATTGGATGTTCAGCGTTTCAAGCCATTCCATCACCAGCTGAGGTGTGAGAAAAAAGTGGGTTCTGTTATCGTATTCCACTCGGAGTTTTGCCGGAAAGAGCATGGCATATTTTATACCATGCTCTCGCATGGTTCGTTTTACTGCGATGTAGGAAGCCCTTTGCGCCTGTGTTTCTCTCGTAAAGTCTGGGAATATCATAACCTTTTGGCCATCCAATTGAATCTCACCTAGCTGGCGGGATTGTGATAGTACGTAGTCTCTATCTTTGTGGTGGAGTAATCTAGCGATTATTGCCCGTGGCCTGACTCCTGGTGGGGGTGGTCCGCCAGGGATCCTGTGGGCACGTTCCACCGCAAAGAATGGTGAGAAGCCCTCTGACGCTATCGTGTCTCTGAGCCACTGTTCTAGGAATGCTTCTATATTAGCTGCGGAGGCCTCCGCCCCCTCCGGAACCCCCACTAATCTGATGTTGTTCCTCCGGGCTCGGTTTTCTGCATCCTCTGCCCTTGCCTCCAATGTTTTCAGCCGGGTGGTCAGGTCTTTGATTTCTGAGGATGAGCCTTTGTGCTCCGCTAATACTCCTGTCAACGTGGTCTCGTGCAAACCCACCGTTTCTTTTAATTTACGGTGGTCGTCTCGCAAAAGGGAAAGATCTGTGGTGAGGTTATCGATTATATGCTCAAGCGCTTCCCGGGAATCTTTAATAGCCAGTAGCACAGTGTCCAGAGTTGTTTCTTGTTGTTCGTGCCCCGTTTTCGATTCTCTGGCAGGCGTTGGGGGTGGATTCTCAGTGTGCGGGGAGTCACCCGCTGGTGATTTATCTTGCTTTTTTGGTTTTACCATTGTAACAGGTCTCAGACGCTTCTCTTCACTTTTTGAGATCTTAGGTTGTTATTATGGCAGTATCTAAGCTTTGGGCCTGGATTGTGGCCCGAGGGCGCTGCCCTACACTGTATTCGCTGATGTTCCGTACTGTTGCTCTCGTCGTTAGTGGCAAAAGTGACTGAGTCCTTTGCACTCTTCAATGGATCGAGGGCCGCGGCTGTAGCTGATTTCCTGCTCCGTTGCGGCCGCCATTTTATGTCGTGGCAGCCGCAAACTTGTCAGGGGAAGTTTTTTGGGGGGGTGATCTCTGCCCCAAAGTGGAGCGCCGCGGTTCCTGCTTGTGCTGTGTATTCTCCGATCGCTTCTCTACCATTTTTAAGACCTCCGGTCGTTATCATGGCAGGATTTAAGCTTCGGGCCTGGATTGTGGCTTGAGGGCGCCACCTTACTCGCATTTGCTGATGTTCTGCTTCGTAATGTTGTTCTCGCCGTTGGTGGTGAAGGTGTCTGAGCCCCTTGTATTCCTCGATGGATGGCGTGAGGGTCCCCACCTTCACGAGACCCTCGTGTCCTCACAACCGAGGGCCACGGCCGCAGCGAGCTCTCTGTTCTGTTGCGGCTGCCATTTTGGGTTGCGTTAGCCGCAAAGTTTTCGGGGGGAGCTTTCCGGGTGATCTCTGCTCCAGGGTGGGGTGCCGCGGCTCCTACTTGTGCTGTATATTCTCTGATCGCTTCTCTTCAATCCTCAAGACCTCCGGTCGTCACTATGGCAGGTTTTAAACTTCGGCCTGGATTGTGGTCCTGAGGCCCCACGCTATGCCGCTTTCGCTGATGTTCCGCTTCATACTGTTGCTCTCGCCGTTTGTGGCGAAGGTGTCTGAGCCCCTCGTATCCTCCAACGAATGATGTGGGGGCCCTCACCTCCATGGGACATTCGTACCTTCTCAGCCGCGGACTGCGGCTGCAGCGGGTTCACTGCTCTGTTGCGGCCGCCATTTTAGGTCACGGCAGCCGCGGAGTTGTCGGGGGGAGTTTTCTTGGTAAACTCTGCCCCAAAATGTATTGCGTCGGTCTCTACTTGTGCTGTATATTCTCCGATCACTTCTCTTCAACTTTTAAGACCTCCGGTCGTTATTATGGCAGGATTTAAGCTTCGGTCCTGGATTGTGGTCCGAGAGCGCCGCACTAAGGCCCATATTTATACTTTTTGACGCTAAACTGCGCTAACGCAGTTTAGCGTCAAAAAATTTTGCGCCGTCTAACGCCATTCTGAAGCGCCATGCGGGCGCCGTATTTATGGAATGGCGTTAGACGGCGCAATCAGACCGGCGCTGCCTGGTGTGCGTGGAAAAAAACCACGTAGACCAGGCAGCTCCGGCGTTGGGAAAAAATGACGTTAGGGCGTCTTAAAATGGCGCAAGTCCGGTTGACGCTAAAAAATCGTCTTAACCCGACTTGCGCCATTTTTTTTCGACGCCCATCCCCCATCAACATGACTCCTATCATTGTAAAAATAGGAGTCATGCCCCCTTGCCCAATGGCCATGCCCAGGGGACTTCTGTCCCCTGGGCATGGTCATTGGGCATAGTGGCATGTAGGGGGGCACAAATCAGGCCCCCCTATGCCAAAAAAAATTATAAAAAAAAGAAAAAAAAATACTTACCTGAACTTACCTGAATGTCCCTGGGGTGGGTCCCTCCAGCCTTGGGTGTCCTCCTGGGGTGGGCAAGGGTGGCAGGGGGGGTCCCTGGGGGCAGGGGAGGGCACTCTGGGCTCATTTTGAGCCCACTTGTCCCTTAACGCCATGCCTGACCCAGGCGTTAAAAAGCGGCGCAAATGCGCCGTTTTTAGCCACGCCCACTCCCGGGCGTCTCTTTTGCCCGGGAGTATAAATACCACGTAAAGGCCTGGGAGTCATTTTTTAAGACGGGAACGCCTCCCTTGCATATCATTAACGCAAGGAAGGGGTTCACGCTAAAAAATGACGCACACTCCGGGCACTTTGGCGCCCGAACCGTCTAACGCCATAGTATAAATATGGCGTTAGTTGGCGTTAGTTTAGCGTCGAATTTGCGTAGAAAAAAACGACGCAAATTCGGCGCAACCAGAGTATAAATACGGCCCTAAGCGTGCAGCTCCATTGGTCCCAGGCCACGCCCCCGTGTTCTCTCCCACTGTGTTTGTGCCCCCTCCTCCCAAAGTACACAAACACAAGCACTCAGACACCCAACAGCCATCCACCTCACAACAGCATCCAGCCTATGCACCTGCACCCAAACACAGCAGACTGACACCTCCTACCACCACTCTCTCTTCCTCCACTCCCAAACCATCTCCCTCTTCCCACCTCAATGTCTCTAAGAAGCTTTTCCTCACCAACATTGACCTCTTCCCTAGTCACTCACATCAGACCAGGGTGGTCAAAACCCAGCCAAGCACCTCAGCCACCCAGTCCACGGGATCAGTAGTGCCCCAACTTCTCCGGGTGGGGAAGGATCCTGGCCACCAGCCAGCCAGATGAAAAGGGTGCCTGCCCCAAGTGCGTCAAGGAAGGGCAAGGAGTCAGCCCCAGCTGCAGGAAGGAAGGGCAAGGACCCAGCCCCAGCTGCAGGAAGGAAGGAAGGGCAAGGAGGCAGCCCCAGCTGCAGGACGAAAGGGCAAGGAGTCAGCCCCAGCTGCAGGAAGGAAGGGCAAGGGGCCTGCAACAACAGGCAGTAGAGACAAGAGGCCTGGTGCTGGGACTCAGTCGGAGACCCCACCACCAACCATGGTGGTGCAGCTATCTGAGGCTGCAGGGGATGGGCTGGAGCCACCCCCCACCACTGCCAGCACTGCCACCAGCACCGCCACCAGCAACAGTAGCCCCAGTGGGCAGCCGTCCAAGGCTGCAGGGGATGGACTGGTGCCTCCACCCACCACTGCCAGCACTGCCACCAGTACCGCCACCAGAAGCAGCAGCCCCATTGGGCAGCCATCTGAGGCTGCAGGGGATGGGCTGGAGCCTCCCCCCACCACTGCCAGCACCACCAGCAGCAGCAGCCCCAGTGGGCAGCCGTCCGAGGCTGCTGGGGATGGGCTGGAGCTTCACCCTACCACTGCTAGCTCCACGAGCAGCACCACCACTGCCACCACTGAGCAGCCATCATTGCCAGCAGACAGTGTGTAGTCCTACATCCATGGGCTGTTGATCAGCCTCGCCCCTGCAAATCCTGTGGGTTTGACAACCAGGTGAGAGACTGTGACCTTGCTCTCTCCAAGATCTACATCACAGGCCACGATGCCCCCTCCAGAAACAGTGGAAGAAGCCATCCACTCACCCCATCCTCCACAGGATGAAGATCACTGGGTACAATGCCCCCTCAAGAACCAGTGGAGAAGCAAGCCACTCACCCCATCCTCCACAGGATGAAGATCACTGGGCACAATGCCCCCTCCAGAACCAGTGGAGAAGCCATCCACTTGAGAGACTGTGGCCTATCACTCCCCAGGACAAGTCAGCGGGCAAGTCACCCACTTGAGAGACTGTGGCCTTGCACTCCCCAGGAGAAGTCAGTGGGCAAGTCACCCACTTGAGAGACTGTGCCCTTGCACTTCCAAAGACAAAGTGCACAGGGCATGTAGCCCCCTCCAGAGCATGTGAGTAAGCCACCCACTTGAGAAACTGTTTCCTTGCACTCCCCAGGACCAAGTAATGGGCATGTTGCCCGCTCCAGGACCAATGGCTTTGTACCATCTTCCGGCTGAGGTGCCCTCCCCCATTCCCTGTCGCCCTGAGGTGCCTGGCTGTTTTTGACCTGATCCCCTGCAGCGTTCTCTCTGTGTTGTTGCAGGAGTGAGGTGGGGCATTGGACTTTGTGATGTGGCCCTGTGGCCCACGACCACTGAGGACTGGGTAGTGTCCCTTGATTTGTATATATGTATATATTTTTTTATTTGGATGCACGTATTTCTACTATTTTATCTTATTACACTCACTTTCATCAATTCCTTTCATACTGGCATTATTCCTGAGAGGTACGTGGTGAATATGTAATGTTACTGCATCTGCTTGTGTGTATGGTGTTGGGGGAGGGGGTGTTGTGTGTTGCGTGTGTGTGTGTCTCTCTCTTTTTCCTCCCTCCTCCCCTGTGTGCTAGGCAGAAGTACTCACAGTGGTCATCTTCGCCAGCGTTGGTGTTCGTAGAGGAGCAGCACGTAGAAGAGCATGGGGAACACATGCAACTCAGGCAGTGTTTCCTCCAGGCTATTGATGTTGTTGATACCGCCCCGGAAAAGGAGGCAGATTTGTTTGTCATTATACAGTGGGCGGAATATTGTCTTCTGCCTGGCTGTAGGCGGTTACCGCCGTGGTACCTGTTGATTTCGCCCTGGCGTTCGGTGTGTTAAAGTGGCTGTCTGTCTGAGCAGTGTCTGCCGTTGTCATAATTTCATAGTTATTACCACCGGCCTGTTGGTGGTATTACCGCCACTATATCACCGACCTCCAGGGTTGTTATAAGGGCCAGAATGTTGTGAGAAGATTATGGACCTTCCTCATTGACAAGGAGAAAGTGGTTTTAGACATTAGAATAACAAGGTGTTCATTAGAACAACATTGCACTACAGTAAAGAGTCAGAAATTAGAAACATTGCCATGTTAAGACTCTTATACAGCCACGTAGGAATTTGGAAGAGCACAAGAACCACCAGTAGCGCGAGACAACTGGCATGGGTTGGGTGGAGATCCATGCAACTTGAACAACCCTGCAGAACACCCTGCAGAAAATCTCATTACACAGATCTCACACACAAGATCTAGGATGAAGAATAATGAGACTTGCCCCTCTTCTCTTTGAAACACCACTTTATGGAAAACTCTGTCTCTATGTACAACGGAACCCACACCTACATGGCAAACATATGTTGCATCTTCTGCTACCCGTTTTTCACAAGTATACACAATGCCGCTACTAGGGTGGGAGTATTGTGCCTGATATCTCCATCTGGCTCTTTTTCATGTTCATCATATACATGAAAGCCAATTACCTATACCACTGTTGGGGTTCTAGTAGTGTCCCTGATATCGCCATCTGGCTCTTTTTCATGCTCATCACATACATGAAAGAGTATTTCCCGTTTTAATGTTTTTGTCAATTGAGGAGGTACTTAAACCTACTACATTTTGTAATTGGAAAAAGGCAGTTTTCTGAGGGACATAGTCAACAGCACCATCATCTTTACAACAGTGTTACTTTCGTGGAAAAAAAAAGTCCTGCTCTGCTAACCCCCATCAACCGGGCCCCTGAGCCCCTTTGTATCCATGACCCCTGACAACTTGAGCTATTAATGACATGTTGTCCAATTTTTAAGCCTGTGTCTTATTGAGATCCACTGCTACCTTGAAGAAGCGGTGTCAGAGTTTACTTTCAGGGACATGGAACTGGAATGAAATTAATTTACAATGTTATAGGGGACAGGGGAGGTGTTAGTCTGTTATTGCTTGCCATCTCTTCCTCCTTGTTATTTACCAATTGACATTGCAAATCTGTATTTCTGCATTCAGCCAGTTTCCTTGACAAAAAATGAATTCTCCTTTGAGTATCTCTTGATTGTAGAGTGTAGGAGGCTGGCCTGGTTTGTAGTGGGTACCTTGGGTACTTTCACCTTATACCAGGTCCAGTTATCCCTTATTAGTGAAATGTAGTAGTGTTCTAGCACCTTAGGCTTATAGAGGTAGCTATAGCAGAGCAGCTTAGGCTGAACAAGGAGACATGCAAAGCTCCTGCAATACCACTTATAGTTACACAGTACTTATACACAAGTAAAGACAATACTCAGTGTTATAAAAAATAAAGGTATTTATTTGGGTGACACAATACCAAAAATATATTAGAGACAATACTCCTTCTGGAGGTAAGTATTATACCCAATATATACACTAGACACCAAAATTAGACAAGTAAATAGTCATAGAATAATGCAAACAGTAGGAAATCCTATAGAATGCAACGGGAGAAAATAGGTCTAGGGGCAACACAAACCATATACTAAGAAAGTGGAATGCGAATCACGAATTCTCCCTATACAAGTGTAGTCTGTGCAGAATCTCTTGGAGAGTAAGAATACAGTAAAGGTAAGTAAATTACCCCACCCCGGAGCCCAGAAAAGAAGGAGTAAAGTACTGCAGGTTTACTTAGGACACACTACACCTCGTTTTTCTGATTTTGCAGCAGCCAACCAAGTCTGCAAAGAACAACTTCTGGATTATTGGACCTGAAGACCTGCAAAGGAAGGGGACCAAGTCCAGAAGTCAAAAGAAGTTCCAGGAAGGACAGGAGCACCTGCCAACCCAGAAGAGGGTGCAAAAGAAGAGTCCCCGGTTAGTCGAAGACTGCAGGAATGCACCCTGGGAAGTTACCAGCGGGTTCCTGCATGATGCAAAAGATGTCCCACAAAGTTCAGATGGATGCAGATGTGATTTTGTGTTGGAAGTCGCTAACAAGCCTTGGTGATGACAAATATGTGTTTTGTGACAAATGGAGCTGGCTTGACCCAGGTGGGACCTAAGGGCCTCAACTCTGTGTGAGGAGGACGAGGGGATTCTCAGCACTTTAGAGAGCCCCCAGGATGCTAGACAGCACCCACAGGAGTCTCAGGACACGGGGACAAAGGAGGTGCAAAATGCGGTTGGTGCAGCACAACAAAAGAAGGTCCCACGCCGCCAGAGAACAACTGAGCGAGCTGTGCGTCGCAGGATGGAGTGCTGGGAACCTGGAGCAGGCTCTGCACCAAGGAATTTTGCAAATAGTGCACAGAGACCTCCGGAGGTGAAGAAGATGCAGTACACAGGGGTACCATTGGTCTCAGGGAAGGCAAGGTCTTACCTCCTCCAAATTGCATCAGCAGGATCTCAGGACAGTCTATGTTGATGGGGCCCACCCTATGTGTCCTTAAGAGCATGCTCGCTGCTGTGAGAGGAGTCCAAGGGTACGGGTCGTCATCTTAGAAGTTGCCTGCGTGAGCAGGGGAGTGACTCAGTCACCCCACAGGCGATTTCTTCGGTCTTTCTGGTGCAGGATGAAGACAGGGAGTCTCCAGAACGTGCACACCATGAAAACTGTTGTACTTGCTCGCTGGAGCTGAAGTTGCAGAAGAAAAGTGTCCCTTGTGGATACTTTGTTGCTGTTACAGCAGTTCCTGGAGCAGGCTGTGGTTGATCCCAGGTCAGTTGATGAAGTAGTAGTTGCAGGGGATTCCTGAAGGAAACTTGCAAGCAGAATCTGAAGCGAACCCACAGGAGAGACCCTAAATAGCCCTGAGGGGGGATTGGCTACCTTATCAGGTATGGACCTATCAGGAGAGGTCTCTGATGTCACCTGCTGGCACTGGCCGCTCAGAGCCCTCCAGAGTGCTCCCACACCTTGCAAAGCAAGATGGCGGAAGTCTGGGACACACTGGGGGAGCTCTGGGTACCACCCCTGGGGTGGTGATAGACAGGGGAGTGGTCACTCCCCTTTCCTTTGTCCAGTTTCACACCAGAGCAGGGGAGAAGGGGTCCCTGAACCGGTGTAGGCTGGTTTATGCCAGGAGGGCACCTTCTGTGCCCTTCAAAGCATTTCCAGAGGCTGGGGGAGGCTACCCCTCCCCAGCCTGTAACACCTATTCCAAAGGGAGAGGATGTACCACCCTGCTCTCAGAGGAAATGCTTTGTTCTGCCTTCCTGGGAGTAGGCTGCCCAAAGTACAGGTGGGCAGAACCCTGTCTGTGAGGTGACAGCAGCTGTAGCTGCAGTGCAAGCCTCAGAGAGCTGGTTTGGCAGTGCTGGGGGTCCATGGTGGAGCCCACAGGATGCATGGAATTGGCTCCCCAATGCCAGATTTGGAATGAGGGGACGTTTCCATGATCTTAGACATGTTACATGGCTATATTCAGAGTTACCATTGTGAAGCTACATATAGGTATTGACCTATATGTAATGAACGTGTGTAATGGCATCCCCACACCTACAAAGTCTGAGGAAATGGCCCTGAACTATACAGGGGCACGTTTGCTAGTGCAAGGTTGCCCTCACACTTAGTAACTTTGCTCCTAACCTTCAGAAAGTGAAGGTTAAACATATAGGTGACTTATTAGTTACTTAAGTGCAGTCAAAAAGGCTGTGAAATAGTGTGTGCACTATTTCACGCAGGCTACAGTGGCAGTCCTGTGTAAGGGATTGTCTGAGCTCCCTATGGGTGGCAAAAGAAATGCTGCGGCCCATATGGATCTCCTGGAACCCCAATGCCCTTGGTACATAGGTACCATATGCTAAGGATTTATAAGGGGGGTCCAGTATGCCAATTGAAATTGGTAAATTAAGTCACTGGTCTACAGTGACAAATGAAAAAGCAGAGCGAGCATAAGCACTGAGGTTCTGGTTAGCAGAGCAGGGCTGCTGTCCTAAAAGCTCCATACTAGGACAGGGCAGCTGTCATAAGTGTTTAGAGGCAGTGCAGGGCTGTGGCACTAAAGTTTCTCTGGGAGGGCTGGAGGGATGCTCCATATTTACTAAAATGGTTCAATTTTGCACATCTGGTTTAGTAGTTCCAGGGAGAGGTACTTTTACCTCTGGGAGTCCAGCTGTGGTAGCTGAGGGCTCCTTTGGTACAAGTTCCACCCCAGGAGAGGTTTCTCCTACCATAGGAATGGTATCCTTCGTGGCAGGGTGGAGAAGGGATACTTTGATACCCTTTTACCTGTTGGTGGAGAGGGATCCTGAGATTTCAGGCCTTTTTCTCTCCTTTGCTTTTTCATTTCACCACAAATGAGAGGAAGCATTTCCTTAGGGATACCCAGCATGGATGCATGGGTACTAAACTCTACCTCAGCTCAACCTGAGGCCCTTTAGGTCATTCCCTAAGAGACAATATACAGGTAAGCTAGGTGATACCACCACCTGCTTAGGGCCAGTAATTCTACCCCAAATAAGTTGAACTACAGCTAAGGGGAGATACTAAGTGGAGTTATTGACACCAGTAACTTGGTACTTCTGTCCAAGTCGGTGTTGTGCAGTTAACGCCAGGTTTTCAGTCACCAAAGTGATACTGGCACCTGTGTCCCTGTAGGCCTGGGCCTCAACACAATTTATTAAGATTGATTGCCTGTACTTATTCATGTTAAGGGGACAAGCAGCCAAGGTGGCAAGTCCAATGCCACAAAGTGTGACACAAACTGTCTTGGGACTGTCTACCCCAGTTTCTATTATGGTCCCAAAAGTGAACCCAACTACACCTTTAGTTTGACTATTGCCAGTAGTCCCACCACTATTACCACTACTGCTAGGGGCACTGGAGTCTGATGTCTTAGTGGTGATAGGCTCAGGGCCTTTACCTGTGCAGGACTTATCCCCTGGCCAATGGCCTTTATTTCTGCACACATAACACCAAGGTGTTTTCTGATTGTGTGAAGAGTTTGAAGAAGATGAAGACGTTTTATCCCCACCATGAGAGGTGTGTTTTGGACCTGAAGAAAGATCTTTGTATTTACTTTTATCCCCATGCTTGTCCTGAGATTTTTCAACATCTTTCTTTTTGCCATCCTTGTCACCCCCTGTATGAGCTTTTCTGCTCACCCTTGTTCTGACGCATTTGTCTGCCTTCTTTCCCAATTCTTGGGGAGAGGTCAGATCTGAGTCCACAGAATACTGACGTAACAAGTCAGACAAACAATTATTCAAGATATGCTATCTCAGAATCAAGTTATATAGGCTTTCATAAACAGTCATGTTACTGCCATGTAACCAACCCTCTAGGGCCTTCAGAGAACAGTCCACAAAGTCTGTCCAGTCCTGTGATGACTCCTTTCTGGTCTCCTTGAACTTAAATCTGTACTGTTCCGTGGTTAAGCCCAGACCATCCAAGAGTTCATTTTTAAGAACCTGGTGATTATCTGCATCATCTTCTCTGACAATAAGAAGTCTGTCTCTACCCTTTCCAGAGAAGGATAACCAAAGGATAGTAGCCCACTGTCCATGAGGGACCCTCTGAACTTTACAGGCCCTCTCAAGTGCAGCAAACCACTTGTTGATGTCATCACCATCCTTGTAAGGAGGGACAACTTTGTGCAGATTCCTAGAATCAAATGAAGGATCCCTCACATTTGTATTTCTAAAACTGCTGCTTCCACCATGGGGAACTAACCCCAAACCTGCATCTCTTTCTCCACAGCCATGGATTCCCTGTCTAAGGCCGACTGCTGCTGCATTAGCTTCAGTCTGGCCTCCTCTATCCTCAGCTTTCTGAGTTCCCTATCTAGGGACTGGTCCTCAGGGTTAGAATTATGTGAAGCCTCTGAAACAGAGGTAAGATGAGAGTGTGCAGAGCTAGACCTATCTCTAACAGGGGCCACTCTTGTGACCTGGCCTCTAGGGTGAAGGGAGCCCTACTTGAGTGTGAATCCTTACCACTACCAGTTATACTAGGGGGCTTGTTGCCAGATAGGTCTGTGGAAGGACCCTGCCCAGGATTGTCATATTGCTCCTCTGAGCTTTCCTGGTTGGAGTTATCCTCTACATCTTCCTCAATGCTGATTCCCTGGTCATCTTGGGGGAGGAGATTTAAGAGGTACTCCTAATTGGGGTTCTTCCCAATCCCTAAATTTCTTTCAATGCAGAGCCCCTTCAAGCTTTAATGGTTTAAATTGTCATAGGAAGTCTTGACAGGTCTAGGCGTGGCTTCTACAGAAGATATATTGAAAGAAAAAAGTTTAGGAAAGTGAGGAAAAAGTTGGGGAACCCCACAGGCGCAACAGAAAACATTGTAAAAGTCAGGCGGAAGGCCACCGGCTCAGCAAGCAAGACTGCCAAACTTATAATTAGGCCCTAAGTCACCTATTAAATACTTGTAAGCTTTTAACTTTTCCCTATACTTTATCATGTGAAGATCTCCATCTGCGGGTGGAGATCTCCTTATGGGAAAGTATAAGGCACTTTTCCCCTACACTTTACCAGAGAGATATCTCAGTTCGAGTCTGGGTGCTCCCTTGAGCTCAACAGTACATAAGAGTGGATGAGGGTAAAACAGTCATTACTGCTGCCATGGCTCACAAGGTAAAGCACAGGGATGTCTCCCATTACAAGTGCCATGATATTTTGGAAAATTAAATGGCACCTAGTCAATATTGAGAAACCTTTTTACTTTTTCCTATACTTTGCCATGTAGAGATCTCCACCACCAGGGTGTAGATCTCCCTATGGAAAAATATTAGAAACTTTTACCTATACTTCCTCATAGGGAGATCTCCATCATATTGCAAAATCTCCCTGTGAGCTCAACAGTACATAGACAAAGATGAGAATAAAACAATTGTTATGCTACTTTGGCTCCTGGGGTGATGCACAGGGAGAAGAGATCTAAAGTGATGGATGGGTTAAATTTATTAAGTTCACTTTTGAAAGAGAAATGGAGTAAATGATGCCTAAGTTAGATGGAAGAGAATTCCCTAATCATAAAAGCACAACTCAAGGACTGAATCAAGCCATGTTTGATTTGTTCAAGTTGCAAAATATACATTAAGGGGCATATTTATACTCCGTTTGCGCCGAATTTGCGTCGTTTTTTTCGACGCAAATTCGACGCAAAACTAACTCCATATTTATACTTTGGCGTTAGACGCGTCTAGCGCCAAAGTTCATGGAGTTAGCGTAATTTTTTTGCGTGAACACCTTCCTTGCGTTAATGATATGCAAGGTAGGCGTTCCCGTCTTAAAAAATGACTGCGATGCATATGCGTCGTATTTATACTCCCGGGCAAAAATGACGCCCGGGAGTGGGCGGGACTAAAAAAAACGCATTTGCGCCGGATTTTAGCGCCTGGGTCAGGGCAGGCGTTAAGGGACCTGTGGGCTCAGAATGAGCCCAGAGGTTCCCTCCCTTGCCCCCAGGGACACCCCCTGCCACCCTTGTCCACCCCAGGAGGACACCCAAGGCTGGAGGGACCCATCCCAGGGACATTAAGGTAAGTTCAGGAAAGTGTTTTATTTTATTTATTTTTTTGGCATAGGGGGGCCTGATTTGTGCCCCCCTACATGCCACTATGCCCAATGACCATGCCCAGGGGACAGAAGTCGCAAATCGGGTTAAGACGATTTTTTTGCCTCAGCCTGACTTGCCCCATTTTTGGACGCCCAAACGCCATTTTTCCCTACGCCGGCGCTGCCTGGTGTACGTGGTTTTTTTTACGCACACCAGGCAGCGCCGGTCGGCTAACGCCGGCTAACGCCATTCAATAAATATGGCGCCCGCATGGCGCTTCAGAATGGCGTTAGCCGGCGCTAATTTTTTTGGCGCAAAACTGCGTTAGCGCAGTTTTGCGTCAAAAAGTATAAATATGGGCCTAATCTTTAGTTTGCTGGCCATGTAGTGTGATCAGAATGTAGAATTTTGTGAATGAAACATGTAAAAGGTGATGGGAGGATGCTGGCAATAATTCTAACCACTGGCAATTGCTTGTAACATTCCAGCCCATCATTTATTTGCTCATCATGCCACCTCAGTTTGCACATAGCATAAGTACATTAGCCTTCATCCTCCTCCAAGAGGAACAGTCTAGTCCAAACTTCTACACCAGGTCCTCCCTAAACCGGAACATAGGCAACTCAAGATCAATTTCACCCTGACTGAGGCTTTTCAGGCAGGCGCAGCTTGATTCTAGTGTGATTTATGCCAGCCAGTTTTTATATGACTTTGCCATTTTAGGAATGTATGTAAGGAATGGCATTCTGTAAGGAGAGCATGCTGTCAAAACTGCTACATCCTTATATCAAGCAGGTAGACACAAGCAGTTGTGCTTTGAGGGGAGTCAGAAAACCTTTCAAAATTCCAGAAAGAACACAAAATCTACAAGATCTGAGTCAAAGAAGACAATGTTAGTACCTTTGATCAGTCTCATCTGGTAATTGCCAAACTGTTTATATTTGTGTGGACAGTAAGTTGGCAATCACAAGTAAAACCGACTATCAATGATGGTTGGAGTTCAGTCAAGGATAACAGTGGAATCAAGACGTTTCTATAGGTGTGGAACTGAGGTGAGATAAGATCAGTAAGAATTCATGAGCACATTTACTATTCATGCAATTCAGTGCACCAGGAGAACTAGCTGTACTGCTTATAGAGAGAGCAGAAAAGCTGCATATTTACAATGATATGCAGCATTTCAGCTCTCCTTTCACTGGTGTATTGCAAGGCAATGCCATGTGCTGTATTGTGTTACTTTATATTTACTAAACCACACTAAGCCACGCAAAGCTTAGTAAATGCCAAAAATGATTTCGCGTTTGGGATGTGCCACAAAATTGAAGAACCCCTTATGTAAAATCATAGTACATCTGGGTCTCATAGCCACATAGTACTGCCTTGTGTTAGGTTGCATTGGGAAGGCGTTCCATGGGTGGGGTATAGGCATTCCCATGCATCCACCCAAGGATGTTGATGCATTCTCAGATTTACTAAAGCTAGTAAACCTGGGAACGCACCTAAATGCTTTGCTTTCCTCAGTAATGAATAACAAGGAGAAATATGTTTATTTCTTCATGTTACTTGCTCTTTCCATGTGTGTTACATTCTACAGCACACATAGAAAGAGAAATATGTCTAGAAGGATTGTTCTTGTACAGCTATCCCTTCCTGCACAGTAAACAACCCTGGCCATAATGTAGTCGACCTTGCACCATGGTGCAGTGGGTGCCTGCATTGGTAATAAGCAGTCTCAAGTGTGCCAGCACAGGGAGAGAGCTGAAGTACACTGTATCTTAGAAGATATGGTGCTTTTCAGCTCTGTTCTATTCACGCAATGCAGTGCAGTAACTTGAATTGCTGCTCTCATTGCATGAATTCTAAGTAAATCTGTGCCTGAGTGTCATCAGGGTATAGGTAATATGAGCTAAGACAGAGCCCTGAGGGACTCTATGCTGGAGAAGACAAAAGGGGGGCAGGGATGAAAGACTGATCTTGAGAATTTGTAATACACTGGTTAGAAGGAACTGAAAAAGTCCAGCACTATGCCTTCAAAGACCATGCTTTCCTTCAAAACATGGATAAGGATATAATGGTCAACCTTCTCACAGGTCACAGATAGATCACATAGAATGAGCAGGCGTGAGGCACTCTTCTCTTGAATGCTTAGTGCATCAACAATGACCTAAATAATGGCAGAATCAATGGTGTAGCCTGTTCTGAAGGCGGAATGTAATTTGCCTAGGAGACTGCTCTCATTAACAAATGGTTTCAATTGATTATTCACACAGCTGCCTAATAATTTAACAAACGTAGGCCAGAGACTGGCCATTTGTTCATAAAGTCCCTCGTAAATTAAGGGCAGCATGCACCTGAACACGGTTATATAAGGATGTCCTTACAGCAACAGAGAAGACATTTTGCAAGAATAGACATTCAAGTGCTGTATACAAATATTCCTAAAGACACAACAAGGGAGGCCATACAATTATAACTGGATCGACGCGAATAACCACAAAATGGTCCAACAGATTTCATCTTGCTATTGACAAAGAATTGCCTGACATGTGACTGCTTCAAAATTGAGAAGGATTAGTTTGATCAAGTAAAGGGCACAGCCGTGACTTTGACTGTCCGTCAGAGTAGTCCATGTTAAAGAGAGGACAAAAAAATAAGCGGATGGGTATACCACAACAGCCCAGGCAGGGAGAGAATTGGGTTGTGGTTCCAATATAGTGATGATATATTTTGTGTGGACGAATGAGAGAAGCAGATGAAAGATTTTCACAAGTGTCTGAATTCACATACCCAACATTTTAAAAACGTAGGTACTGAATTGTGACCAGAATGCAATCAACATTTTGATCTTACAATTATACATATCAATCAGGCCTGACATCTTTAGAAACTAAGGAAATGGACAGATGCAGTCTTCTATAATACAGTAGCTGTCTTCCAAGGAACCTAAGTGACAATCTGCCTTATTGGCAATTCCTCAATATTACAAAGAATTGCACTTCTTAGGAAGACTATTTTGTGAATGCACGCAAACTATTAAAAACAACAAGAAAAGAGTTTATTGTAGAAGACTGTAGAGAAGATCTGTCAAACAGAGAAGTAGGCTAAATGGAACCAAAAGCGAAAATATTAAATGTTGTCCCTAGAATGTATTGTAACATTCAATATTAAAACTAATGGAGTTAAGACGATCATATCCAGAATTATGCGCATTGTGAAATCCTAAGCAGACTTGGAAGCAAATTCACATTGCTCGTGATTCTACTGGGAGGACAAACTTTGGGATAACTTCATACGATAACGCTCAATCGGATTGTCAAGCACTTGACTTTCAGTGGTAGTGGTGGCGACCATTCACAGGCTTCTCAGGAAGGTTTGCTTCAGTTTGCTTAGGGTTGCTTTGGACACCCAGCAGTGCAATAAGATCATTATCTGGCCCAGTGCTTCCCTTTATAAAAGCTGAGTACCTTATTACACAGAAAGAAAAATATTATACACTGAAAAATACCACAAATTACTCCTGTCTTAGTAAAGACAGGAGTCATGCCCACCACAATGTTCATGCCCAGGGGACCAGTGATCCCTGAGCATGGCCATTGGACCAGTGGCATGCAGGGGGGCCCATGTCAGGGGCACCCAATGGAACAGAAAATTAGAAAATGTACACTTACCTAAACTTACCCATACTTACCTGGGATGGGGTCCCCCATCCTCTGGTGTCCCTCTGGGGAGGGTGGTGGTGTTGCTGGGACATGGGGTGGGCATCTGTGGGCCAATTCCATGTTGTTTAGCCATGTAAATGAATGAATTAGAGCCATTATTTAGGTCTGCCTCCCACACGTGCGCCATTTTTGCACAGGGGGATAAATATGGCGAGAGTCATTTTTTGGACAGGAACACGTACTTTGCATCTCATTGACGCAAGGTGGGTTCATGCATCCGAAAAATTGAGCTCACTCCAATATTTGGATGCTAGACGCGTCTAGCATCAAAGTATAAATATGGAGTTAAGTTTGCACAGTTTTAACATCAAAATAAATGAAGCTAAAACGGCACAAACAGAGTATAAATATGCCTCATAGTCTCAAGGGCACTAGGCCAGTTTCCGTTTCCTACCCATCTGTGGTGGTACAGGTCATGAGCTGTAATAAACCTTTCAGTGATAGTGTATTCACTAGTGGTGGGCAGGGCCTTCATGCAGGTCATGAAACAGTTCCACTGAGTTGAACAACTGCTTGTCACATGGTGGGTCTCAGAGTGGCTATGGCAAGAGCAGGTGCTACTGGTGTAGTCGCCCTTCTGGGCTCCAGTGATTGCCAGGTCTCAAGACTTCAGCAGGTATAGCCCTGTCACTCCTTTGAGTCTTGAGTCGGTCATGCTCGGAACTTCCCAGATGCAGGCTCTTGGCAGCCCTCTCCTGCAGGTGCAAGGCTCCAGCGACAGTGGCACACTTCCAGGTGACATCTTGGGTGGCAGTACCCCAATTGGGTGCTGAAGTCTTTGGCATCACGGCTTTCATGGGCTATCTTCAGCACGTAGTGCCACAACGAGATGGCCTCAGATATTTTTAGTAAAACTTGCTTCGCTGCACATCTGCAGTAGTTCCCGGTTCTTAACTCATTGAGGGGTACACTGGACAGGCACCTCTGATTATAGCCTTTACTTTCTTGGAACATGGCAAGAAATAGCAGTGTTGCAATCACTCTGTTCACATTTACCAGCACAAGCGGGTGCCACAGGCAGATATCCATCCCTACTTCAGTCAGGCCAGCGAATCGAGTACACAAGCCCCAATGCCTTGGTGGTGAAAAAGAAAACAATTCGCGGAGACTACCCAGAACACTTCGGAACCTAAGATGTCAACAATTGGTCCTTCAAATCAGAATATTGGCAATGCCCCCTCACCTCTAGTTAACTGGGTGCCTGACAAACACCAGCCATTGATTACGCAGTGGCTCTCTCAGTACTGTGCAGTGCCTGTCCTCTTTGAAGAGAACATTGGGCTTGAACAATGAGTTGGTCAGCTACTTTCACATTACTACAGAGTTGTCAGACATGCTTTGTGGATTCCCAGTCTGCTTTTCCTGAACAGGTTTGGGTCGGTTCCCATTACATATGTCTGTCACAGGCTTTCTTCCAGAATAGAAGAGGGTTGGCCGCCGGATCGCCATAGTATAAGTCATGCCGGCTATGGAGCAAAGACCGTCATGGTCCCACCAGGACCACCAGGCAGCACAGACCACCACAGTCACAAGACTGCACAAACAGGCCAGTGGAGACTGTGGGCCATATTTATACTTTTTGACGCAAAACTGCGCTAACGCAGTTTTGCGCCAAAAAAATTAGCGCCGGCTAACGCCATTCTGAAGCGCCATGCGGGCGCCGTATTTATTGAATGGCGTTAGCCGGCGTTAGCCGACCGGCGCTGCCAGGTGTGCGTGAAAAAAAACGACGTACACCAGGCAGCGCCGGCGTAGGGAAAAATGGCGTTTGGGCATCCCAAAATGGGGCAAGTCAGGCTGAGGCAAAAAAATAGTCTCAACCCGATTTGCGTCATTTTTTTTGGGCGCCCAGACGCCATTAACATGACTCCTGTCTTAGCAAAGACAGGAGTCATGCCCCCTTGCCCAATGGCCATGCCCAGGGGACTTGTTATTTTATTTTTATTTTTATTGATTTTATATATCAGATAAACATTACAAGTCGTATCATCTTCCACCACAGGATTACAATATATCTGCTTAAAAGAAAACATATGATACCCCTACTCCCCTCCCTCCCCACACTGCCCGGACCCCCTGTAAACCTTCGACCACATTTCTAACTGCGTTTAGCGAAGACCTTAAACATATGCTGATTAGCTGATGGATAAACCCCTTTTATGACTGGTGTGAACTTTTTGTTGTTGCTGGGGCTGTTTTGACAGGCGTGCGGCAGCAATCCGGGATGGAGCCTATCGCTTCCAAAGAGTGCAGAGAGCGGGCGCTATTCCATTATGCTGTGTTTATTCACGCATTTGCGGCCCAATAAGCAACTAATGTGCCGGGAGGAGAGGCATGCAGGCCGTCGCAGCTCTGTATATGCCACACGTGGATTATGTCGTTAGCGGAGAGTGCGTAAGTGTAGGCACGTTGTCTAACCTATCATTACATTCCCGGCTTATGGGGGTTTTTCGTCGTTTTTTGCCTCAAGTTTAGCTACCAGTGTCTCCCATACTGCACTTCCTGTATGTTGTTGTCCTTCACGCGCCAACTTTTTCAATACTTGATGTTCCGTGCGGGCCCATCACAATGTTAATATGTACCAAGTTTTCCGAACAGGTGCTGTGGGAGCCTTCCAGTGCATAGCTATTAATCTTTTGTACATTAAGCAAGCTAAATCTATAAATTTATGCAAGTGTCTTTGTTTTTTGGATCTCGTCCTGAGTCCCAGTAGATAGGATTTGGGTTCTGTTGCCAGAGTTAGGCCTGTCAATTCGGAGATCTCCTGGACTACCTCCAACCATGCTTTTTGTATGTTAGGGCACTCCCAGACCATGTGATAAAAAGGAGCCAGCGGCGCTTTGCATCTGGGACAGGACGGGTCCAAGTTCGGAAACATGCGCTTTATTCTGGCTGGAGACAGATATGTTTGGTGTGTGTAATTGAACTGGGTGTATCTAAATCTGGGATTCCTTGACACTCCACGGGCGTGGTGTAAAGCGTTCCTCCACTCAGCCTGTGAGATCTGATCGGGGAGGACGGAATTCCATCTCTCCCTTGCTTTCTCCGCGTGTGGCTCTGGAGATTTATTCAGGATTTTGTATAGACTAGATACTACTTTTGTTTGGGCGTCATGTTGTAGTATATGGTGGATTATAGGCGAGGTTTCTGGTTCAGTATTGCCCTGCCCCCATGTTTTTTTGATTGCATGGCTTATGGCATGGTATGTCAGGAATTGACCAGGATTTATCTTGGTAAGATCCTGTATTGCCTCAAACGACATGAGCATCCCATCCTCAAAGCAATCGTCCACTGTCTGCACCCCGCCCCCAGCCACACCGCCGCCACCTGCGCGCAGGCTCCCGACCACCCTGGCAGATGGTCCAACGGGATGCATGGAGAATAGGGGAGTACGAGACCCCCTCCTTGTACATATTTGACCCAGCAAGCGTGTGCAGCCTCCATCAGTGGGCTGACGTTCCTTGACTTAGGGTACTTGGACGCCAACCATTGTAACAAGGGGGCGCCCTCTAACCAAGTCCGCATCCACGTTGACTCCGCTGTTGCCGGCCTATGTATCCAATACTGAACCCACTATAATTGTGCTGCTGCATAGTAGCGTTCAAAGTTGGGGGCCCCAAGGCCCCCCACTTCTACCGGGCGCTGCAGTATGTGAAGGGCCCCCGCGCTCTACCCCCACCCCAGATAAGCTGCCGCAGGACTGAGTTCAGGTTCCCAAAGAAGCTTTTAGGAATAATGATCGGAAGAGCCGCAAAATAATATAGCAGTCTGGGCAGAATCAGCATATTTGCGATCGCCACCCTCCCTGGTGGGGAGAGCGGCAGTTTGTTCCAAAATTGCAGCGAGCCTTTTATAGCGGCCAGCGCCCTGCCCAGGTTGCCGTCTCTGAGGTCTACTGTATCGTGGTATATATTAATCCCTAGGTATTTAAACGTCGTAGGACACCATTTTAAGCGCCCGAGTGGGGGAGCTCCTTGTCTCTCAGGCGGCCGTTTTGCAAGTGGGAACGCGCATGACTTTTCCCAGTTCACCACTAAACCCGATAGACCTCCGAACTCGGCTAGCAGTGATATCACTGAAGGGACAGTGTCCTGCCCTTTCCGAACGTATTTTAATGCATCGTCTGCATATAGTGATATTGTGTGGTGAACCCCATTCCTAACTATCCCCCACCTCTGCGCCATGGAGCATACCCTTGCCGCAAGTGGTTCCATTGCTATTGCAAATAGCAATGGGGACAGTGGGCAACCCTGTCTTGTGCCTCTTGTAATTGAAAAGCTGTCAGAGATTACCCCGCCCGTCTTCACCCTAGCTTGTGGGTCCGAGTATAATGTCCGAACCCAGCGTATATAATTGGGGCCTATTCCCATACGATTCATTGTGGTCAACAGGTAGTCCCACTCGAGCGTGTCGAACGCCTTTTCAATATCCAGTGAGAGCACCATTTCTTCGTGTGCGTCTGAGGGGGTGACACCCATTATGGACAATAATCTACGGATGTTTAAAAATGTGTTGCGCTTTGGTATAAAGCCATTTTGGTCATCGTGTATTATAGTGTGCATGATAGGAGCTGGTCTATTTGCCAGAATTTTGCCTAAAACTTTACAGTCTAAATTTAAGAGTGATAGTGGTCTGTAGGATTTAACTTCTGTGGGGTCTCGCCCTTGTTTGGGGATCACCACTATCAGGGCTTCTCTCTGTGATGGGGGGAGGTTCTCTGTCGTCCACGCTTCCTCAAACACCTTCAGCAGGTGGGGCTTTAGGGAGGACAAATAAGCTGTGTAGTATTCTAGTGGGAGGCCATCTGCCCCAAGTACTTTATTTCTGGGCATCTGCGCTAAGGCAGATTCTATTTCACCCAGTGACAGGGGGACCTCCAGGAGCTCCCTGTCAGTTTGTGTTAGCTGTGGTAGGACAGAGCCCAACAGGAAGGATTCGAGTTGCGAGGGGGTGCACGATGTGCGCTTAGTGTATAGCTGCGAGTAGTATTCTCTGAACCTTTCGTTTATGTCAGCTTGTGTAGTGGACATATCGTGTGTGTCAGTACGAATGGCTCCGATTGGGGGTTGTCCTCACGCAGTAGCCACGCCAGCATCCTGCTCGACCTGTCCCCTTCTGTTTGTAGACGCATTAATTGATAGTTATAGTCGTGGCAACGGAGTTTGCTATCTACCTCATTATATTTTGCGCGCCGTGCTTTTAGGGCTGTGTAAGGGATCTCTCCACGTGCTACTGCTATTTCTGTCTCTCTCAGCTCTTTTTCTAGTTTGCCAATTTCCAACTGTAGTGTACGTCTTACTCCCCACGTAGACGACATGCAGAAGCCGCGGACCACTACCTTATGTGCATCCCATTCTATCGCGCGCGTCGTTGCCGTCATAGCGTTTGCCTCCCAGTATTGGGTTAATGTGGCTGTCAGCGTTTCAGCAAACGCTTGGTCTTGCAGGGCTGTTACTTCGAATCTCCAGGTGGGAATCGCCTGTCGTGCCTTGCCCCAGTTCAGTGTTATTCTCAGTGGGGCGTGATCTGACAGAGTTTTTGCTAGGTATTCTGGCTCTCCCAACAATGCTCCTATATCCTGAGTGCCCCAGATTATGTCTATTCTAGTGTGGGTTTTGTGCGGTACGGAGTAGAATGAGTATTCCCGCTTTTGTGGGTATCTTAGGCGCCATAAATCATATAATCCCATAGAGTCTGCCCATTCCTGTAGTGGACCTGGGGGTTTCCTGTACAGCGTGGAGCTCGCCTGAGCGTGCGATCTATCTAATGATGCATTCGGGGTGCTGTTAAAGTCTCCTCCCCACAGGGCGGAAGACATTGGATTTGTCAATAGTGTCGGTGTGAGAGAGCCCAAAAATCCTACAGTTCCAGTGTTTGGAGCATATACCCCCACCACTACTAGCTGTCTACCATCTAGTTGGCCCTCCACTACTACGTATCTCCCGCCTTGGTCTATCTTGTGTGCCAATACTTGATATGGGACCCCGGGTGCGATCCAGATCAGCACCCACCTTGCAAAAGCCGAGTACGTAGTGCCTATAAGCTGACCCCCCCATCTCACGCGTAGCGCCCGTAAATCCGGCTCTAACATGTGCGTCTCTTGCAGTATGGCAATGTGCGCTCCCAGTCGCCTAAGGCGTGCATATATTCCGGAACGTTTAGTCTGTGTACCCAGTCCTCTCACATTCCATGTTACCATAATAAACTGGTTTATATTATTACCCCTGTGTGTCGCCATTTGGGTGTGTGGGGTAGCACATTGTGTTTAGGCTGTGGTCCCTGTGCTTAGTCCTCTTTATCAATGCTCCTTTAGCCCTGTCTTTTACTAAAGGGGTCGCGCGCTGTATTTTCCTCTGTGTTTTAAGTGGATCCGGCGTGTGCGTATAAACTAAACTACTAAACCCAACCACCCCCAATGAAGCCCCAACCCCTCTAACCATTTGTGCGCAACTTCTAAACCTATAAATGTGATATACAACCCGCATCCGATTGGATTTCCGTGGAAGAGTGGACATATTTGTCAGATGTGACTCCTTGCGGGGCTCACATCTTATTGCAGACTGAGTCTGCCAATATCGTTGGGCGCCCCCCGGCCCCGCACACAGTCTGCACTCAGTCCCTGCGCCCCCCCCAGGCCACCCCCGCAACCTCCTATACTTTCATACCGAAATTACTCATTGCTGATTGCGCTTTAGCCTCAGAGCTCATCTTCTCTCCGGATTGGGGGGCCCGTCCAGCGCCGCAGAGTCTTCAGTTCTGATGCCGCCAGTCCATGGGAGCTGTTGGGTGTGTTTAGAGTTCATCAGCTGATCTGGGGGTAATTCTCGGCCCTCCCAGCTCGCCTATTATCGTGGACACAGAACTTGCCGCGTCCGACTCCGTGTCCATCCCAGGGGGTTCCCCGACCAAAGTGAGGCCGCTCTGCATTAGCAGCGGAGTCTCTTTCAGTATTCTTGCTGTTTCTTCTGCCGCCTGACGGTCGCTTGGCTGGCCTCTAGCTCGCCTCTTGGTCCTTTTTCTTGAGGTAGATGCTTGCCATTCCTCGTCCCCCTCTAAATCTTCTCTTGTTCGAGCAAGGCCCTTGGCATGTAACCAGGTCCAAGCATCTTCTGGTGTGGTAAATATGTGGGTGCGGTCTTCCGACACCACCCTGAGCTTCGCGGGGAATAGCAAGGCGTACTTTATGTCGTGTTCTCGTAGACGCAGTTGAATTTTTGTATAGGAGTTCCGTTGGTTCTGCACCTCCTGCGTGAAGTCTGGGTAGGCATTAATAGTCGAATCCTCATACTTGTAAGGGCCTTTATTGCGAAACTGTTGTAATATTGCGTCTTGGTCCCTAAAGTTTAGGAATCTGGCGATCACAGGCCTAGGTGACTGGCCCGGGGCCGGTGGTCTGCCCGGCACTCTGTACGCCCGCTCCACCGAGAAGAACTTGGGTGGGGTCCCGTTCAGCACCTCTTTGATGAGCCATTGTTCCAAAGCAATTTCCGCGTCTGGTTGTCGCATCGCTTCTGGGAACCCTAAAAAACTAATGTTGTTGCGGCGCGCCCTGCTCTCTGACTCTTCCGCTCTTCTCCAGAGCACCTTCAGCTCTGCGTCCATACGCTGGATCTGTTTTCGATTATCCTGGGCTATAGGGGATATTTCAGATAGCCCTTCCTCGTTCGATTTCACCCTTTCCGCTAGTTTGCGGTGATCTACTCGCAGGAGGCTCAGATCTTGTGAAACTGCATCTATCCTATTTTCCAATGATGATTTAGTGTCCATTATTGCCTGTAGCACTTTCTCGAACTGCGCTGAGTGCGCCACTAGAGTGTTCTCCAAAGACTGTAGGGACGGGTTAGTCTGTTGGTCGCTGGGCGTTGTGCCAGTGGTGTTCCGGTCCTGGTGTTTGGTTGATTTGGCCCTTCCCGCCATTGTAACTGTCCGGGGGTTTCCTTGCTTAGTATTGCTGCGTATGGCCCAGCACCAGTTTCCCGATGGGGGAACAGCTTATCAACTACTGTTTTCCAAGTGGTTTGCTCTTTTCTGCCCCCTTTGTGTCGCTGGTTAATTGTGCCCCAGTTGTGCTTATTCTTGGTTTCCAAATGTTTTCAGTGCAACCTGTGGAGGGGTAAATGTGCCAGGCCCCTGAGGGTTGGGCTGCCGCTCACACCGCGTGAATACATCCGCTAGTCGCCCAGTTAGGGTTCAGCATGCCACCGAAGCTATGGGAGCTTTAGGCTTACTCCATCCCACAGGCCTTCCCTCTAAGCGGCTCAGCCGGTAGGAGGCAGGTCTTTCTTGAGGCGAATCGCGGCGGTGTATCCCGCGGTCGCCAGCAGCCCGCCGGAAGAGCAAGGCTCCCGGTTTACTGTCTTTCGCCCTTTACGCGATCCTCCTCCAAGGTGCACTACGATTTAAGGCTGAGGTCGACGCTGCACCACCCGTATGTGCAGAGGTGAAACCCCACTCCAGCTCATGGAGCCCCACGCAGCACGTCAGGGGTCATTTCCTGCAGGCAGGGGTGCCGGGGGGGGAGGGGGCAAACAACAGTGTCTCCGCTCAGTCTAAGTTCCAGCAACCCCAATTGCGCTTTCTCCTCACCTCAGTCTCCCCCGGACCAAAATCCGCTGCAGAGGCCCCCAATATCCTTATTGGGCCGTCTTCACCTCTGTTTCTGAGTTACCTTTGAGGCAGGCAGAACCCCTGTGGGCCTCGAGTCAAGCCCCGGTGCCTGCGCCCCTACTGGGGCGGGCAGGGAAGATCCTAGTCCTTTTTTTTGCCGCCCGAGCGGCAGGTACCACTCAGGGGGGCAGGGGGGAGGGCTCCCCCGCGGTCTCCCGGCTTATACGGGCCTACGGCCCAGCTGGGCGAAAGCTGTCGGCGTCTGGGGTCTCCCGGCCGCAGCACGCCCAGTCCGGCCGCCTCCCTCGGCTCCTGCGAGCAAGCCGGGGCGCGGTCCAGTTACTCCCGGGCCTGCGCCGGGCCCCCGGCCATCACCTTCACGTTCCCGGCAGGGAGAGTCTTGATCCTTTGTTCTTGCCGCCTGCGCGGCAGGCACCTCTCGGGGGGGGCGGGGCGAAGGCTCCTCTCGCGGTTCCCCGACTTATACGGGCATCCGGACCAACCGGGCGAAAGCTGCCGACGGCAGGGGTCTCCCGGCCGCAGCGCGCCCAGTCCAGCAGTCACAGCCGCCTCCCTCGGCTCGCGCGAGCAAGCCGGGGCGCAGTCCAGTCACTCCCGGGCTAGCGCTGGGCCCTCGATCACCTCTTTCTCATTCCCGGCCGGGCGAGGAGCCCTCTGGATTCCGCGGCTCACTTCAGCCGCTCCGCCACACATGAGCCGAGCGTCCAGTGCCGGGGGGGCGCCCTAGAAGGATATTCTACGGCAGGCCCTGTGCGGAGCGGTCGCTCAGGCGTCCGTCCTGGCCGCCATTTTGGCCACTCTCATGCCCAGGGGACTTCTGTCCCCTGGGCATGGTCATTGGGCATAGTGGCATGTAGGGGAGCACAAATCAGGCCCCCCTATGCCACAAATTTTTTTTTTTAAAAATACTTACCACAACTTACCTTTTCTTCCCTGGGATGGGTCCCTCCATCCTTGGGTGTCCTCCTGGGGTGGGCAAGGGTGGCAGGGGGTGTCCCTGGGGGCAGGGGAGGGCACCTCTGGGCTCATTCTGAGCCCACAGGTCCCTTAACGCCTGCCCTGACCCAGGCGTTAAAAAGAGGCGCAAATGCGCGGTTTTTTGCCCCGCCCACTCCCGGGCGTGATTTTTGCCCGGGAGTATAAATACCACGCACATGCCTGGGAGTCATTTTTTAAGACGGGAACGCCTACCTTGCATCTCATTAACGCAAGGAAGGTGTTCACGCCAAAACATGACGCTAACTCCATGAACTTTGGCGCTAGACGCATCTAACGCCAAAGTATAAATATGGAGTTAGTTTTGCGTCGAATTTGCGTCGAAAAAAACAACGCAAATTCGGCGCAAACGGAGTATAAATATGCCCCTGTGTTTCTGCCTGACACATTATGAGGTGCACACTGCCAATGTGATTGTGGTGGCCCAACCACCATGTCTCAGAAGGCAAAAATGGGGACTAAAAAGGGAGACACTCACCTGCAGGCAGCCTCACAAGTCCGGTGCCACCATGGAGCCTTCACAGCCATCCTGCCGCTGCTGATGAGCATCGATGGAGCACAAAATCAACGCCACTGTGGGTGCGACCGACCATAAGTACACACACCTACCTGTGTCATTAAGCTTAACAACAGATTATTGCGCCATCAGCCACATCATATGGGAGTCACGCTACAGGCACTAAGTACACTTGTCATTGTGTGCACACTCTGAATCAGACACAAAGAAGGACACATGCACAGTCAAAAAATGCTCCCTCTGAGCAGGCCACTCACTCCACCGCAACACTACACAAAATTACACGTCTGTTCATCTCAGGCACAGGGACAGACAAGGGTATACAACAGTGTCTCACACAACATCAACAACACACCAACATCATATCTAAAAATACAACTCACACACTCACATTGCACACAAGCCATGGACTGTCATCACATTCAACACTCAGATATGGATGTTGCATGGAACACAAACAATGCTCCCAGTAAACAGCCCTGCAATCAACACACACACCACCCACATTGCAACAATGGAAAGTCGATGGAAAGCACAATAGACAGAGAGCCAAATATACAAAGATGACTATGCAAACGATACCTGCCCAATAGGGATGGGGTCAACCTGGAACACTCAGGGAAGGAAAATGCATTGGGGCACATATAAGTTTGCACATAACTCTTAAAAAACATTTGCACAGGAACTGGCCCTACATGTATCTCAGGGACAAACAATACTAGATCCAAATGATATGCCTATCAACAAAGCACATATAACTCCAACTGCACTGGACATAACTCTACATGAAGTAGATGCAAGGTGCATGCAGCGAAATGGACATTTGCACAGTCAAATGAAAACAAAGGTAGCCCAACTGAGCAGACTCCATGTCTGCACAAACAAAAATCAAGCTGCCACATATTAGATGAATCCATAATCCATATCAGGTCAAGACAACACCATACATGCTCACATTGAACAGCACAAGATGAAATACTTACCTTACCATACCAAACAGTACACAATGCCATGACACCACCATTGCATTTACACCCACATGTCCACACAGTCAATGTAGGAAAGTACCATCTTGCCTGGCATGTTACCCCCATTTTCACATGTATGTAAGTTTGTTTTTGCCTGTCTCACTGGGATCCTGTTAGCCAGGACCCCAGTGTTCATAGTTTGGGGCCTGAGTGTGTGTATCTGTGTAGTGACTAACTGTGTCACTGAGGCTCTGCTAACCGGAATCTCAGTGCTTATGCTCTCCCTGCCTTTACAATGGTCACTATAGGCTAGTGACCATTTTCACCAACTCTAATTAGCACACTGGAACACCCTTATAATTCCCTAGTATATGGTACCTAGGTACCCAGGGTATTGGGGTTCCAGGAGATCCCTATGGGCTGCACCAGTTCTTTTGCCACCCACAGGGAGCTCAGACAAATCTTACACAGGACTACCACTGCTGCCTGAGTGAAATAATGCACACATGTTATTTCACAGCCATTTCACACTGCACTTAAGTAACTTATAAGTCACCTATATGTCCGACCTTCACTTAGGGAAGGTTAGGGGCAAAATTACTAAGTGGGAGGGCCCCCTGGCACTAGCCAAAGTGCCCCCACATAGTTCAGGGTAATTTCCCCAGACTTTGTGAGTGAGGGGACACCATTACACGTATGCACTACATATAGGTCAATACCTATATGTAGCTTCACAATGGTAACACCCAATTAGGCCATGTAACATGTCTAAGACCATGGAATTTTCCCCCCATGCCAAATCTGTTTCTCGGGTGCCAATCCCCTGCTTCCCTGGGGATCCACTATGGACCCTGGATACTGCCAAACCAGATCTCTGGGGTTTTCTCTGCAGCTACCGCTGCTGCCAACCCACAGACAGGGTTCTGCCCTCCTGGGGTCTGGGCAGCCCAGTCCCAGGAAGGCAGAACAAAGAATTTCCTCTGAGAGAGGGTGTTACACCCTCTCCCTTTGGAAATAGGTGTTAAGGGCTGGGGAGGAGTAGCCTCCCCCAGCCTCTTGAAATGCTTTGAAGGGCAGAGATGGTGCCCTCCTTCATAGGCCAGACTACACAGGTTCAGGGAACCCCCAGGCCCTGCTCCGGCGTGAAACTGGACAAAAAAAGGGGAGTGACCACTCCCCTGTCCATCACCACTCCAGGGGTGGTGCCCAGAGCTCCTCCAGTGTGTCCCAGACCTCTGCCATCTTGAATCCAGAGGTGTGAGGGCACAATGGAGGCCTCTGAGTGGCCAGTGTCAGCAGGTGACTCCAGAGACCCCTCCTGACTAGGTGGCCAATCCTCCTCTGAGGGCTATTTAGGGTCTGTCCTCAGATAACGACTTGCAAGAATTCACCAGAGTTCCTCTGCATCTCCCTCTTCAACTTCTGCCAAGGATCGACCGCTGACTGCTCCAGGACTCCTGCCAAACTGCAACAAAGTAGCAAGAAGACTACCAGCGACATTGTAGTGCCTCATCCTGCCAGCTTTCTTGACTTCTTTCCTGGTGGCGCATGCTTTGGGGGCTGCCTGCCTTCATCCTGCACTGGAAGCCACGAAGAAATCTCTCGTGGATCGACAGAATCTTCCCCCTGCTCCAGCAGGCACCAAACTTCAGCATCACCAGTACTCTGGGACCTCTCTCATCCTGACGAGCATTGCCCCGGAACACAGGTGGTGGACCCAAGTGACCCAGACTGTCCAGTGGTCCAACTGTCCAAACTTGGAGGAGGTAAGTTCTTGCCTCCCCTCTCCAGACAGTAATCCTGTGCACCACGTGAACTGCAGCTGCGTTGGCTTCTGTGCACTTTTGCAAGGAATCCTTTGTGCACAGCCTAGCCCAGGTCCCCAGCACTCTGTCCTGCATTGCTCAACTCTCTGAGTTGACCACTGGCTTCGGGGGACCCTCTGTTGTAGTGTTGAGATGACTGCTGTGCTCAGTCTTCTTGAACCCATGTTCAAGGACTTCTGTGGGTGCTGCCTTCTTGTGCATGGGCTCTCTGTGTTGCTGAGGGCACCCTCTGTCTCCTCTCCCAAGTGGTGACATCCTGGTCCTTCCTAGACCCGGGCAGCACCCTTTTTCTTCAACGTGACCTTTACAGCTAGCAAGGCTTTTTTGGGGTCTTCCTCCAAGGAAACAATGCTACATCCTCCAGCACTCCGTGAGACATCTTCTGCACAAAGGAGAAGGTCCTAGCACCTTTTGTTGTTGCAGAATCTTCCGCTTCTTCCATCTGGAGACAGCCATTTTGCACCTTCATCCGGGGTTTAGTGATCTCCTGCCCCCCTGGACACTTTCACGACCCTTGGACTAGGTCCCCTTCCTTTGCAGGTCCTCAGGTCCAGGAATCCATCTTCAGTGTTTTGCAGTCAGTTGTTGTCTTTGCAGAATCCCCTATCTCGACTTTATTGTCTTTCTGGGGTAGCAGGGTAACTTTACTCCTATTTTTCAGGGTCTTGGGGTGGGTTATCTTGGACACCCTTAGTGTTTTCTTACACTCTCAGCGACCCTCTACACACTACACTAGGCCTGGGGTCCATTCGTGATTCGCATTCCACTTTTGGAGTATATGGTTAGTGTTGTCCCTAGGCCTATTGTCTCCTATTGCATTGTATTGTGTTCTACAATGTTTGCACTACTTTTCTAAGTCTTTTACTTACCTGATTTTGGTTTGTCTGTATATTTTGTGTATATTAATTACCTTCTGAGGGAGTATATCCTCTGAGATATTTTTGGCACATTATCACTAAAATAAAGTACCTTTATTTTTAGTTACTCTGAGTATTGTGTTTCTTATGATATTGTACCTATATGATATAAGTTGTATAGTATGAGCTTTGCATGTCTCCTAGTTCAGCCTAAGCTGCTCTGCTATAGCTACCTCTATCAGCCTACGCTGCTAGAACAATACTAATCTACTAATAATGGATAACTGGACCTGGCCCAAGGCGTAAGTACCATCAGGTACCCATTATAAGCCAGGCCAGCCTTCTACAGTCAAAATATAACCTTGCCTTGGGGCACACCAGCAATGCCCTCAAAATCGGATAGTGCAAAAAACAGCAAATGGATCAGCAACCAGGCTTAAACACACACAACTGGAAGTATACAATACAAGTCACTCAGGAACAACATAAAGGTAGAAAATGAATTGCTGGACAAATGTGTACCCAAAAAAATCAACTGTTTGGGTTCATTAACTGCAAAGCTGAAATGTCCAAGGCCATTGGCCAGTCCATAGTCAATGAGCAATGTCCATCAATGTGCTCTCACTCGACTCCTAACTACCAGTGAGCCTACACAGGAAGGGGCACCAAGTGGGCAGGCAGGCACCCTTGGGATCATCTTGGGGGGTCATATTTGTTTGGGTTTGGGAAGGGAAGACAGCTTCTTCGGAGTGGTGGACTACCTCTTGGTGGAGGGGTATGGGTGCTTGCAGGGGGGCAGGTGTGACAGGGGGATACTTCGAGGTGGAAGGGAGGGGTTGGGAGGTTGTTTGGGCCTTTTGGGTTTGGGACGAGATGGAGGAAACAGAGGAAAGGTCAAGGTCAAACAAAAACCTTTCTTAGGTACACAGGGATGGTCAGCAGAAGGAGGTGGGAATTTGGAGGTTGAGGGAGTGTTGTCTGCTGTGTTGGTGTGGATGTCATAGGTGCGTGCATGAGGGAGGTATGATTGTGTTTGGGTGGTGTCTGTTTGTGAGAAAGTAGCCTCTTTCCAGCATGGCTACTCCCACTTTTGTACTGTTTGTGAGTGTGTGTCATTGTGTTTTGCCTGTCTCACTAGGATTCTGCTAGCTAGGACCCCAGTGCTCATAGTTTGAGGCCTAATGTGTGTGCTGTCAGTAGTGCTAGACTGTGTCACTGAGGCTCTGCTAACCAGAACCTCAGTCCTTATGTTCTCTCTGCTTTTAAGTTTGTCACTATAGGCTAGTGACTTCATTTACCAATTTGAATTGGCACACTGGACCCCCCTTATAAGTCCCTAGTATATGGTACCTAGGTACCAAGGGCCATGGGGTTCCAGGAGATCCTTATGGGCTGCAGCATGTCATTTGCCACCCATAAGGAGCTCAGACAAACCCTTCCACAGGCCTGCCATTGCAGCCTGTGTGAGATACTGCACACACTACTTCACAGCCATTTCACTGCACTTAAGTAACTTATAAGTCACCTATATGTCTAACCTTCACTTGCTGAATGTTAGGTGCAAAGTTACTAAGTGTGAGGGCACCCTTGACCTAGCAAAGGTGCCCCCACATAATTCAGGGCCATTTCCCGGGACTTCGTGAGTACGGGACACTATTACACGCGTGCACTACATATAGGTCAATACCTATATGTAGCTTCACAATGGTAACTCCAAATATGGCCATGTAAGGTGTTTAAGATCATGGAATTGTCCACCCATTCCAAATCTGGTATTGGGGAGCCAAGTCCATGCATCCTGGGGGCTTCACTATGGACCCCAAGTACTGCCAAACCAGCTCTCTGAGGCTTGAGCTGCAGCTGCTGCCACCTCACAGACAGGGCTCTGCCCTCCTCGGTCTGAGCAGCTCAGTCCCAGGAAGGCAGAACAAAGCATTTCCTTTGGGAGCAGGGTGTTACACCCTCTCCCTTTGGAAATAGGTGTTACAGGCTTGGGCGGGGTAGCCTCCCCCAGCCTCTGGAAATGCTTTGAAGGGCACAGATAGTGCCCTCCTTGCATAAGCCAGTCTACACCGGTTCAGGGACCCCTTGTCCCATGCTCTGGTGTGAAACTGGACAAAGGAAAGGGGAGTGGCCACTTCTCTGTCCATCACTACCCTAGGGGTGGTGCCCAGCGCTCCCCCAGTGTGTCCCAGACTTCAGCCATGTTGCTTTGCAAGGTGTGGGGGCACTCTGGAAGGCTCTGAGTGGCCAATGCCAGCAGGTGACGTTAGAGACCCCCTCTTGATAGGTCCTTAGCTGATAAGGTAGCCAATCCCCCACTCAGGGCTATTTAGGGTCTCTCCTGTGGGTTCTCTTCAGATTCTACATGCAAGTTTTCAGAAGGAATCCTCTGCAACTACTACTTCATCCTCTGACCTCAGCTCAACCGCAGCCTGCTGCAGGAACCACTGTAACAGCAACAAAGTATCCACAAGGGATACTTTTCTTCTGCAACTTCAGCTCCAGCCAGCAACTGCAACAGTTTCCATGGTGTGCACGCTCTGAGGACTCCCTGTCTTCACCCTGCACCAGAAGGACCGAAGAAATATCCCATGGGGTGCCGGAGTCACTCACCTGCTCACGCAGGCACCTTCTAAGTCAATGACAGATTCTCTTGGACTCCTCTCCTGGCAATGAGCATGCTCCGTGGAACACAGAGGGTGGACCTGATCGACACAGACTGTCCTGAGGTCCAGCCGTCGCAATTTGGAGGAGGTAAGACCTTGCCTTTCCCCAGAAAGTCAGTACCCCTGTGCACTGCGTCTTCTACACCTCCAGAGGCCTCTGTGCACTATTTGCAAACTTCCTTCATGCACAGCCTGGCCAAGGTCCCCAGCACTCTATCCTGTGATGCTCAACTCACTGAGTTGTTCTCCGGCAGCATGGGACCTTCCTGTGTAGTGCTGCACCAACCGTATTTTGCACTTCCTTTGTCCCCATGTCCTGGGACTCCCGTGGGTGATATCTGGTGCTCTGAGGGTTCTGTGAAGTGCTGAGAGCCCCCTCCTGCTCCTCACACAGAGTTGAGGCCCCCAGGTCCCTCCTGGGTCCAGATAGTGCCTAGGTGACACAAAACGCGACCTTGCCGCAACCAAGGCTTGTTGGAGGAACCCAGCACCAAAACTCACCTGCATCCAACCTCACGACGTGGGACATCCTTTGCATCATGCAGGAACCCACGGGCATCTTCCTAGGGTGCATTTCTGCAGTCTTCGTTCAACCGGGGACTCTTCTATTGCACCCTCTTCTGGGTTTGGCAGGGGCTCCTGTCCTTTCTGGAACTTCTGGACTTGGTCTCCTTCTTTTGCAGGCCTTCAGGTCCAGGATTCAACTGATTGTTGTTTGCAGACTTGGTTGGTTCCTGCAATAATTCTAATCACAAGGTGTAGTGTGTCCTGTGGAAACTTGCAGTACTTTACTGCTGCTTTCCTGGGGTCTGGGGTGGGGTAATTTACTTACCTTTACTGTATTCTTACTCTCCCAGTGAATCTGCTAACACTACACTTGTCTAGGGGGGAATTTGTGATTTGCATTCCACTTTCTTAGTATATGGTTTGTGTTGCCCCAGACCTATTTTCTCTCATTGCATTCTATTGCATTACCTATTGTTTGCATTATCCTATTTCTAATTACTCACCTTATTGTGGTGTCTAGTGTATGTATTGTGTAAATTCCTTACCTCCAGAATGAGTATTGCCTCTAAGATATTTTTGGTACTGTGTCACCAAATAAACCATCTTTATTTTTGGTAACACTGAGTATTGTCTTTACTTGTGTGTAAGTACTGTGTAACTATAAGTGGTATTGCATAAGCTTTGCATGTCTCCTAGTTCAGCCTAAGCTGCTCTGCTATAGCTAGCTCTATCAGCCTAAGTTGCTAGAACACTACTACTTCACTAATAAGGGATAACTGGACCTGGTATAAGGTGTAAATACCCAAGATACCCACTACAAACCAGGCCAGCCTCCTACACTGTTGCATGGATAAGTGAGTGCATTTGTGTGTCTTGGGACTGGGAGGTAGAGATGCTTGGTGACGGAGTGGTTGATGTCTATGGGGGTCATTACAACATTGGCGGTAAAAGCCGATTACCGCCGTGCAGAAGACCGCCAATACACCGCCGCGGCCGCGGAATTCCGCCACAACTATTATGACCCACATCTCGGAATCCGTCGAAATTCAGACACCCACACAAGTCCGCCACACCAAAGGTCAGTGATAAACTGGCGAAAACTAAACCTCCACCGTCACGCCAACAGAAACACGCCCATGCTATCACGACACACGAATCCACGCGGCGGTCTTTCAACCGCGGTATTCCATTGGCGGTACACACCGCCGCGCTCAAAATACACACACATCTCCAAAACACCGCCACATTGGACAATTCCAAATACACACACCTGATACACATATAAACACCACTCCCACACACCCAACACAATATAAAACACACACCCACATCACCCACAAACCCCTACGACCAAAAATTATAGACAAAGGCGATAGAGAGAGCACAGCATAGACAACCCCACCACACAGAGGCAGACGACACCATCACCCACACAACATCCACGCGCAAAACACCCCACACCACTACACATCACCACACTCATCACCACATACACCACCCCACACATCACCTACACCACGCCATGGCACGGCAAAGACACCCCAGGTTTTCGGAGGAGGAGCTCAGGGTCATGGTGGAGGAAATCGTACAGGTAGAGCCACAGCTATTTGGATCACAGGTGCAGCACACCTCCATAGCTAGGAAGATGGAGCTATGGCGAAGAATCGTGGACAGGGTCAACGCAGTGGGACAGCCCCCACACAGGAATGCTAGCACTGGGATACACGCTCACCCACCAATTGCACACCATGACACACACAGATGCAATAATCATGCTTTTACACCCCTGCAGGACCACTACCTAACGTCACCACACAGGAGGGTCCAGACATCTCTACCCCACCCACAGAAGAGGCCCACAGTGATGACAGCAGCTCTGACCAACTGGATCCAGATGACCAGCCCGGACCATCGTGGGCCTCGGGACAGTCGGTTCCCCTCGCACAGGCACAGCCCAACACTGACCTTCCACCCTCTGGAAACACCAGTACAACACCCACCCAGCGGGCCCATTCCTCCGTCCCCAGGACACGTCAAACAGCTGTGTGTCCACCACTACAGGGAACTCAGGATAACCCACCACCCCAACAACAGCAGGGACCTGGGGGCAGTGGTAGTGGGCACATGGTCCAGGGGACGGAGGCACAGGAACACAGGGGAACTGGGAGGGCTGCTGTGTGACAGGGGGCGGACAGGCCAAGGGAACCCACTCTCCACGAGGCCCTCTCCTCCATCATGGGAGCATACCACCACTCCCAGGAGACGATGGCTACGGTCCTGGCCAAGTTTCAGGAGATCCAGCACCTGCAGGAGGAACAGTATTTGGGGTTCAGGGAGGAACTCAGAACCATCAGCTCCGCCCTGGGAACCATCGTAGGGGTGCTGAAAGACATACAGAACACCATGCCACTCCAAGGGGCTTCTGACACTAGCGTGGACTATGAACTGCCCACCACCTCTGCCGGCGCTAGTGGACAGGACGCCCCACCACAGGACCACCACACCAGCACCCCACCCCCTGCAGACGGAGAACCACCCCGCAAGCGGTCCCTGAGATCCAGGAACAGGACAGAGCACGATGGCAAGACCCCGCCAAGAAATGAGACCACCCTGATTGTCATCCCACTGTCCCACTTTGTAACTCTGTCCAGATTGGAAATGCCCCAGCTCCACTTCCTATGCCCATATGGGCAATGCACCTGTGAGACTAATAGACTGGACTCTGCCATGGACATTCCTCCACCATCACCCATCACCATTTTACCACCCCCTCCAAAAATTAGCACTTCAATAAACACCCTTGAAGCACAAAACAATCTGGAGTCAGTCTGTGATTTTGAAAATGTGTATTAGCTATGACAGTGACAAAATGCGTTTTCAAATGTAATGTCAACATACCTATGTCACACATCACAAGTCCATGAAGGATGCAAGCAGATGACACACGTTGGTAACCACACCTGTGAAACCGTAATGGAAATGTACAACTCAGTTACCAAATACTGCTTGAAATTGACAGACAGGATAAAGGTAGAAGTGTGAAAGTACTTGTAGTAGGCAAGAAAGTGTTCTCACCTGTGTGTCACTGGAAATATTGCTGGATGACTGAGTCCCTGTTGTCAATGTCTTCTTCCTCTGCTTCCTCCTCATCACTGTCCACAGGCTCCACAGCTGCCACAACACCGTCATCTGGACCATCCTCCTGCAGAAAAGGCACCTGGCGTCGCAAAGCAAGATTGTGAAGCATACAGCAGGCGATGATGATCTGGCACACCTTCCTTGGTGAGTAGAATAGGGAACCACCAGTCATATGGAGGCACCTGAACCTGGCCTTCAGGAGGCCGAAGGTGAGTTCGATCACCCTCCTAGTCCGCCCATGGGCCTCATTGTAGCGTTCCTCAGCCCTGGTCCTGGGATTCCTCACTGGGGTCAGTAGCCATGACAGGTTGGGGTAACCAGAGTCCCCTAATAGCCACACCCGGTGCCTCTGTAGTTGACCCATCACATAAGGGATGTTGCTATTCCGCAGGATGTAGGCGTCATGCACAGAGCCAGGGAACATAGCATTTACCTGGGAGCTGTACTGGTCTGCCAAACATACCATCTGTACATTCATGGAATGATAACTCTTCCGGTTCCTGTACACCTGTTCACTCCTGTGGGGGGGGACCAGAGCTACATGGGTCCCATCAATGGCACCTATGATGTTGGGGCTATGTCCAAGGGCATAGAAGTCACCTTAAACAGTAGCCAAATCCTCCACCTGAGGGAAAACTATGTAGCTCCTCATGTGTTTCAGCAGGGCAGACAATACTCTGGACAACATGTTAGAAAACATAGGCTGGGACATCCCTGATGCTATGGCCACTGTTGTTTGAAAAGACCCACTTGCAAGGAAATGGAGCACTGACAGCACCTACTCTTGAGGGGGGATTCCTGTGGGATGGCGGATTGCTGACATCAGGTCAGGCTCCAACTGGGTACACAGTTCCTGAATTGTGGCACGGTCAAACCTGTAGGTGATGATTAAATGTCGCTCCTCCATTGTCAACAGGTCCACCAGCGGTCGGTACACCAGAGGATTCCGCCATCTCCTCACATGTCCCAGCGGACGGTGCCTAGGAAGGACAACAGCGACCACAGAGTCAAGCAACTCAGAGGTATGTACCCACAGCTACACAGAACACGAAACATAATCCAAAAAGTTGTCTGTAAGTGTGGTGAGTCCAGGCCTAGGTATGTGTGACACAGTTGAAAATGAAGCCATGTGGGCCCCTGAAATGGCGGCTGCCTGACCTCTAAACTGGGACAATGGGATGCGAGATAACTGCGCTGGCGTTGTACACCGTCGCGGTAGGCGGTCGAAGACCGCTGCGCAATGCTGCATTGGTTAACATCGGACCCTATGGGTCCCAGGAGCCAATGACGAAGTGCGCCGGCGGTTATGATATGCACCGCCGCGGACGTCACCGCCATTTTCTATCTGTTCAATCACTCGATACCTGATCTTCGACAGGAGAGGACCTATACTGCAAGTGCTGCTGTGACATCAGTCTGGAAGAGACAATGGCTTGTGCGTCTGGGGAAAGGGCCCCCGCCTTCACTGCACAGAAGTTGGAGAAGCTCGTGGACGGGGACCTCCCCCAGTACACGCTACTCTACAGTCCTCCAGACCAACAGGTGATTGCATAGGGTGCAAGTTGTATGGGCTATGCCTGTGTGGAGAGGGCTGGTTGTAAGAAGGAAGGGGGCACAGTTCTGTGAGCATGAAGGACTGTGAATGCATGTGCCACATGGCAAGGGCAGGGATGGAGGCCACTCACCTCGACGGTGCAGTTGCTAATGACTTCTCTTCTTCCCCTGCACATGTCATGTCGGTCAGCGCCCACCAGAAGAAGGAAATTTGGCGTGCCATCGCCAAGGACGTCCGGACCCTGGGGGTCCACCAGAGACGGAGCACTCACTGCCGGAAAAGATGGGAGGACATTCGCCGCTGGAGCAAGAAGACGGCGGAGGCTCAGCTGGGGATGGCCTCCCAACGTGGGAGGGGTGACCATTGCACCATGACCCCCCTGATGTTCAGGATCCTGGCGGTGGCCTACACTGATTTGGATGGGCGCTAGAAGTCATCACAACAGACACAAGGGGGTGAGTACAACATCATTCTGCGGACTTTGCGCGCAGTGAAGGTGTCTGGGTGGGGGAGGAGGCCTGTGGGTTTCCCTAGGCAGGGCGAGTTCCGTAGGCTAGGCCCCTCCGTAATGCAGACCATGTGGCACTCCACCCACCTCTGTAGAGTGCCAAGTACAGGAATACATGCCCCTGTGTCATCTATGTATGCTGATGTCCACCATAGCCACATAGGCCATATCCCAGGAACTGCATCAGTAGAGCCCAACAGCGCGGCGTAATGCAGGGGGCTGCTCTGTCTGTATTGTCCGCCAACGGTAGAGGTAAGCCATGCACTCAACCTGTCTTTCTTCTGTCGTTTCCCCCACCCTTTTTGTGCTCTCCCTGTTCTTTTGTGCATCAGCATCATCAGGCGGAGGTACAGTGGCACCGGAGCACGAGTAAGCTGCATCCCACATGGCCATAGAGGGCCACACCACGGACTCTGAATGCACCAGTGGGACGGAGGGCGAGGGGAGCTTCAGGGCAGTCACCGGAATAGCAACCAGCGACATGGACTCGTCCTCCCATGGGAGCTCCCTTGTGGTGGTGGCAAAATCTGTGCCCCCCACTTCTACAAGTACAGCCGCCACCCCCCACCAGCACCGCCCTCCCAGCAGCCCCTCAGCCTTCGCCCCGTGCCCGCTCACCCAGGAGGGTGGGCATCACCTTCGCCCCAGGCACCTCAGCCCCTGCCCCTGTCACCTCTGCTGCCCTCAGTGAGGAGGCCATTGACCTCCTCAGGTCACTCACTGTTGGGCAATCTACCATTGTGAATGCCATCCAGGGTGTAGAAAGGGAGTTGCAACACACTAATGCATTCCTGGAGGGCATTTATTCTGGTCAGGCTGCCCATCATCGAACCCTGCAATCTCTGGCCTCAGCACTGATGGCAGCCATTGTCCCTGTCTCTAGCCTCCCCCCTCCAACATCCTCCACCCAGACCCAATCCCCTGTACCTCTGCCTATCCCAAGCACACCATCAGACCAGCCTGCACACACGTCAACACACAAGGGAAGCTCGGGCAAACATAGGCACCACACATCCCACAGGCACTCACACAAGCATCACACACATACAGACACAGCAACATCCACTGCCTCCACTGTGTCCACCTCCTCCTCGTCTCCCTCCTCCCTCCCAGTGTCGTCTACACTCTCACCTGCATGCACTACCACTACAGCCACTAGGACCCGCACCAGCACACCCACCAGCACACCCCGCTCACCTGCACTCACCACCCCCACTACCATTTACACGTCCCCTGTGTCCTCTCCCAGTGTGTCTGTGACGGCCCCTCCCAAAGTACACAAACGCGGGCACACACACACCCAACATCCATCCACCTCACGACAGCCTCCAGAACATGCACCTGCACCCAAATCATCAAAAGTTACACCTCCTACAACCACCTCCTCTTCCTCCACTCCCAGACCCCCTCCAGCTACCCGTACCAGTGTTCCTAAGAAACTTTTCCTGAGCAACGTTGACCTCTTTCCCACCACACCCCCCTCCAATTCATAAGTCCCATACTAGCACCTCAGCCAAAAAATCTCCGGTACCAGTGGTGCCTGTTAGAGGTATGTGGAGTGCACCGGGCACCAGGGCAGCCAGTGTGACATGGAGCCAAAGCACAGCCAGTCCCCCCACTGTGAAGCACCAGAAGTTGGACAGTGCCCGATGGGATAAGGGGAAGACACCAGCCGGCAAAGCTGCTGCCAAGGGTCCCGGGGGGAGTGTCGAGTCAGCTGTGACTCCTCCCAAGGTGGGGAATGGGCAGAAGAAAGCGACAAAGTCTGGGAAGAGCAGCACAGCGGAGAAGGCCGCCATCATCCCCGCTGCCCAGTAGGCCACCGCCAGCCCGATCGTCAGTGGCCAGGAGGCCACCGCCAGAGTCAGTGCCCAGGAGGGCAGTCCCATCGTCACTAGTCAGGAGACCACCGCCAGAGTCAGTGCCCAGGAGGGCAGTCCCATCGTCAGTGGTCAGGAGACCACCGCCAGAGTCAGTGCCCAGGAGGGCAGTCCCATCGTCAGTGGTCAGGAGACCACTGCCAGAGTCAGTGCCCAGGAGGGCAGTCCCATCTTCAGTGGTCAGGAGACCACCGCCAGAATCAGTGCCCAGGAGGGCCCCGGCAGCCACAGCCCCGCTGGGCAATGAGGGCCATGGCAAACACCGCTGCACAGGTTAGAGACAGCAAAGTCAAGCACCGCTGTACAGGGCAAGCACCGCTGAACAGGGCAAAGACCGCCATGGCAAGCACCGCTGAACAGGTCAGAAACTGCAAAGTCCAGCACCGCTGAACAGGGCAAAGACCGCCATGGCAAGCACCACTGAACAGGACAAGCACCGCCAACTCAAGCACCGCTAGCACATGTGCGGCAGGGGCAGTGACGGAACTGGGACAGTCACGGGGAGAGTGATGCACTCTGGGCACCAGTCCCCCTCCAGAACCAGTGGAGAACAGCATCCACTACCTCAGTCCTTAACAGGATGAAGCACTCTGGGCACCAGTCCCCCTCCAGAGCCAGTGGACAACAGCATCCACTACCTCAGTCCTTAACAGGATGAAGCACTCCGGGCACCAGTCCCCCTCCAGAACCAGTGGAGAACAGCTTCCACTACCTCAGTCCTAAACAGGATGAAGCACTCTGGGCACCAGTCCCCCTCCAGAACCAGTGGAGACATGCATCCTCTACCTCAGTCCTTAACAGGATGAAGCACTCTGGGCACCAGTCCCCCTCCAGAACCAGTGGAGAACAGCATCCACTACCTCAGTCCTTAACAGGATGAAGCACTCTGGGCACCAGTCCCCCTCCAGAACCAGTGGAGAACAGCATCCACTAACTCAGTCCTTAACAGGATGAAGCACTCTGGGCACCAGTCCCCCTCCAGAACAAGTGGAGACATGCATCCACTACCTCAGTCCTTAACAGGATGAAGCACTTTGGGTACCAGTCCCCCTCCAGAACCAGTGGAGACTGTCATCCACTTGAGAGACTGTGGCTTTGCACTCCCCAGGATAAAGCAGTGGGCAAAGCACCCACTGTAGAGACTAGAGAGACTGTGGTTTTACACTCCCCAGGATGGTACAGTGGGCAACCCACCCACTGTAGAGACTTGAGAGACTGTGGCTTTGCACTCCCCAGGATACATCAATGGGCATGGAGCCCCCTCGTGGATCTGGCGTGGTGCTATCACCCGGCTGAGGTGACCCCCTTCCCTTCCTTCTGAGGTGCCTGTTGTATTTCGATCTGATGCCCCTGCAGTGTTCTCTCCGTTTTGCTCAGGTATCGTGTGTGGGCCTCGTTCATGCATTTTGGGCCCAGTGGTCCACGGACATTGAATAGTGCATCCCTGCACTACTAATCGTGATGTATATTTTGTTGAATGTGTATATATATATGTATATATTAGCTTACTGTATTTTGCTACATTACAATGGTTGCACTCATTTCCTTTTGTCTTTGCATTCTTCTGGGGGGTTTTGGGGTTGTTACTGTTCTGTTTGGATATGCATTGGTGTGTGTTGTAGTGGGTGAGGGTCGGGGTAAGGGTGGGGGTGTTGCGTATGTGTGTCCCTGACTTTTGCCACCCACCTCCCCTATGTCGTAGGTGCAGTACTCACCGTCGTCTTCGGCGCCGGCGTGGCTGATGATCGCACAGAAGCAGGAAGACTATCGCAGGGAGTATTTGGAGTTCCGGCTCCATGGTGCCCTCGTTCCTCGTGGAGTGTGTAGCGGTGAGTGTTTTCCCATTAAAATGGCTGTTTCTGCTGAGTTTTTATCCACGGTGAATCCACCCCGGAAAAGGTGGCGGATTGGTAGGTTGTGATACTGTGGGCGGTACATTGTCTCCCGCCTGTCTGTTGGCGGTGACCGCCGCGCTGCTTGTCTGTACGCCGTGGCGGGCGGAGTGTTAAAGTGGCTGTCTTTGTTGGCGGTTTCCGCCACAGTCATAATTCCCTTTTTTTTTTTGCCGGCCTGTTTGCAGTCTTACCGCAGCTTTAACACCGTCCGCCAGGGTTGTAATGACCCCCTCTGTGTCTATTGATGTGGTGTCTGCAGGTATGCTAGGTGTGGTGGGTGTGTCACTGATTGCTGTGATGGTGCCTGTGGATATGCTTGATGTTGTGTGTTATGCAGGGGTAGGTGGGGTGTCTGGGGAAGTGGTAACTAATGTTGTGCCTGTGGGAGTCTTTTGTTTGCTTGCATGACAATGTGCTTTGTGGTGTGTGTGTCTGTGTGTGCTGCTCTTCTGTGTTGAGCTGGGTGCATCCAGGTTGGTTTCTGTTCTTTGGGTGGGTACAGGAAGGGGGACCTGGATTGGGAAGAGGGAGGTGGGGGGCAGAGGGTGGGTGGTGACAGGCTGCCGCAAATGTGGAGGCTAGAGACTGAAAAGATATCTGTAGGCCAGACATTGGACCATGAATGCCTTCCAGGAATGCATTGGTCTAAGGGAGTTGGTTGACAATCCCTGGATGGCATTCACAATGGCTGTCTGACCCACAGAGATACTTCTCAAGAGGTCAATAACCTCCTTACTGAGAGTAGCAGGGGTAACAGGGGCTGGGATGGAGGTGCCTGTGACAAATGAGATGCCAAACCTCTTGGGTGAGTGGGCACAGCCAACTGGGTGGGGAGCAACAGAGAGGGCAGTGATAGACTTGGGGCTGGTGGACAAAACTGGTACAGGGGGATGCTCCTATGGGTCTACCACCACTAGGAAGTGTCCACTGGAGGAAGAATCTGCTGATGAAGAGGATGTTGCGTTCTCCCCCGTGGCACTCCCCTTGTCCTCCATGCCACAGGGTCCCTCTGTGTACTAAGTGTCGTGATCCAAGGTCCTGTGGCCAGTTGTGTCCCCACTGGGCTGTGTACTATGCCCTTCACTTGCCAGTGTTGATGCTGCAAATACAAAGAGAAATAGGGTCATTACATGTCCATAATCACATATGAACAACAGATCTGCTTAGCAAACATTACCATGATGTCAGGTAAGACCTAGCAAAAAACTCCACGTAAGTGGCCCATACATGTGCCATACCATATGCACGCATCCCATCTGTACTGTCAACAGTTGCCCACAAGAAAATCAGGATCTTAGACAACTACATTTATATGGCTGTGGTTGTGCAATCACAGTAACCATTCAACAAGTAGGACCTCATCACCCTCAAAGCTTTGCCCCATGGACCATACCTCAGGTACCTGTTGTTATACAACAGTAGGCCAATGCCAACTGCATTCCCACAGATCTCACACAAGATCATACATACATCTATTTGTCACATACATAATGACCCAACAATTAGAAATGATACTACAAAATCCTGCCATGTTGATGACAAAAGTACAAAAGCCTGGAGAATGTGACATGGGAATACTCATGTCACACTGGAAGCAGTTACACTATGCGCACTTCACATGTGATATGTGTCCCAATAGAGTCATGGAAGAAATACTAATGTTGCTCAGATAGGCCACATATGTGGCATGGAAAGGGACACTGTAGATATCATTTGCAATATATTAGGGAGAGATGTGACCCAAAATCCACAACACAATGAATCAGCAAGCTCCAGGGTAATCACCAGTAATGTCTGGCACTCCTTACAATGACATACTCACATCAGTAGACGCAATTAGTACCTTGGGCGTTAGAAAGGCCCAGAGATTTGCAAGTACTTGTTGAAGTCCCAATACATGTTGCCCAATTGGAAGCTTCATCATTGTCTCCATTATGGTCATGCAGATCCAAATGTATGTCTGTGGATGTGATGTCAACATAACTGCAAGTCACTACATGATGAATGCCAACAGTCAGGTCACAAACTTTACCCATTACAAATGTTTGGTGCACTTCGCTATATGCTGCCAAGTCAAAGGCATAGAAATGCACATTGTGGATCAAAACTCTAAGTCTACCTGGCATGTCCCTCATTTCTACAGCAGTTGTACATGCCAAATGACATGCTATGATGCATGAGGGAATGTGTCAGCCAATAAACAATGGTGCCACACTCCTGTATGTGACACAATATGAAATGTACAGTCATTGTAAATGTCTTATTCCACATACAGGTTGCCATGCACATATATGTGAGGGAATACAGGCATCATCCCATCAGCACAGGTAGACCATGCATGAAACAGCGGCTTACAAATGCTGTGCTGATGAGAAAGGGATACATGATGAGATTTAGGCACAAAGAATGTTGGCAACAGTGATGGCACATAAATCATGTCAATGGACATTCCCCACTTACCAAGGCAAAGTATTAATCTGTAGCTGCAACCATAGTAGAATGTTTGTTCTGTCACATGTATGATTACAATCTCCACATTAAAGACTGTAGTGAGGTACCAGCACCATTCATACGCTGAAGAAAACTAGACTTTGAGTGGCAGATGCCAATATATTCATTTCCCGAGACACATGGCTGAGGACAGTGATCCATCACTTACCTCTGGCCTATACCATTGAGAAGTAGTGATCTATTGGGTAGAATTTACACACACTACAACACACTACAACAACAAACAGTACTTGATTGATCGCTGTACACAGCCATATGTCATCCCTGGAGAACAAGTTGTTTGTGGATTGTACACAGTTGTGTCCTAGGTTCCTGGGCGAATAGGCAAGGCACATCACTATACAACACATGACGTGTCTACACAATCACTCATCTACTGTGTGACACATGCTGTAGGAAAGTACCATCTTGCCTGGCATGTTATCCCCATAGTTCACAGTATATATGTTGTTTTAGTCTATGTGTCACTGGGACCCTGCCAGGCAGGGCCCCAGTGTTCATAAGTATATGCCCTGTATGTGTTCCCTGTGTGATGCCTAACTGTCTCACTGAGGCTCTGCTAACCAGAACCTCAGTGGTTATGCTCTCTCTGCTTTCCATATTTGTCACTAACAGGCTAGTGACTAAATTTACCAATTCACATTGGCATACTGGTACACCCATATAATTCCCTAGTATATGGTACTGAGGTGCCCAGGGTATTGGGGTTCCAGGAGATCCCTATGGGCTGCAGCATTTCTTTTGCACCCATAGGGAGCTCTGACAATTCTTGCACAGGCCTGCCATTGCAGCCTGCGTGAAATAACGTCCACGTTATTTCACAGCCATTTACCACTGCACTTAAGTAACTTATAAGTCACCTATATGTCTAACCTTCAGCTGGTGAAGGTTGGGTGCAAAGTTACTTAGTGTGTGGGCACCCTGGCACTAGCCAAGGTGCCCCCACATCGTTCAGGGCAAATTCCCCGGACTTTGTGAGTGCGGGGACACCATTACACACGTGCACTACACATAGGTCACTACCTATGTGTAGCGTCACAATGGTAACTCCGAACATGGCCATGTAACATATCTAAGATCATGGAATTGTCACCCCAATACCATTCTGGCATTGGGGGGACCATTCCATGATCCCCCGGGTCTCTAGCATGGTACCCGGGTACTGCCAAACTGCCTTTCCGGGGTCTCCACTGCAGCTGCTGCTGCTACCAACCCCTCAGACAGGTTTCTGCCCTCCTGCGGTCCAGGCAGCCCTGGCCCAGGAAGGCAGAACAAAGGATTTCATCTGAGAGAGGGTGTCACACCCTCTCCCTTTGGAAATAGGTGTGAAGGCTGGAGAGAAGTAGCCTCCTCCAGCCTCTGGAAATGCTTTGATGGGCACAGATGGTGCCCATCTCTGCATAAGCCAGTCTACACCAGTTCAGGGATCCTCCAGCCCTGCTCTGGCACGAAACTGGACAAAGGAAAGGGGAGTGACCACTCCCCTGACCTGCACCTTCCTGGGGAGGTGCCCAGAGCTCCTCCAGTGTGTCCCAGACCTCTGCCATCTTGGAAACAGAGGTGTTGGGGGCACACTGGACTGCTCTGAGTGTCCAGTGCCAGCAGGTGACGTCAGAGGCTCCTTCTGATAGGCTCTTACCTCTCTTGGTAGCCAATCCTCCTTCCTTGGTAGCCAAACCTCCTTTTCTGGCTATTTAGGGTATCTGCTTTGGGGAATTCTTCAGATAACGAATGCAAGAGCTCACCAGAGTTCCTCTGCATCTCCCTCTTTACCTTCTACCAAAGGATCGACCGCTGACTGCTCGGGACGCCTGCAAAACCGCAGCAAAGTAGCAAGACTACTACTAGCAACATTGTAGCACCTCAACCTGCCAGCTTTCTTGACTGTTTTCAGGTGGTGCATGCTCTGGGGGTAGCCTGCCTTCACCCTACACCAGAAGCTCCAAAGAAATCTCCAGTGGGTCAACGGAATCTTCCCCCTGCTAACGCAGGCACCAAAAGACTACAAGCCTGGTCCTCTGGGTCCCCTCTCATCCTGATGAGCGTGGTCCCTGGAACTCAGCAACTCTGTCCAAGTGACTCTCACAGTCCAGTGACTTTTCAGTCCAAGTTTGGTGGAGGTAAGTCCTTGCCTCCCCACGCTAGACTGCATTGCTGGGTACCGCGTTATTTGCAGCTGCTCCGGCTCCTGTGCACTCTTCCAGGATTTCCTTCGTACACAGCCAAGCCTGGGTCCCCGGCACTCCATCCTGCAGTGCACAACCTTCTGAGTTGTCCTCCGGAGTCGTGGGACTCCCTTTGGTGAGTTTGCAGGGACTCCAGTTCACTTTCCTTCCAAGTGTCTGTTCAGGTACTTTTGTGGGTGATGCCTGCTTCTGTGAAGGCTCACTAAGTTGCTGGACACCCCCTCTGTCTCCTCCTCCAAGTGGCGGCATCCTGGTCCCTCCTGGGCCACAGCAGCGCCCAAAAACCTCTACCGTGACCCTTGCAGCTAGCAAGGCTTGTTTGTGGTCTTTCTGCGTGGGAATACCTCTGCAAGCTTCATCGCGACGTGGGACATCCATCCTCCAAAGGAGAAGTTCCTAGTCCTCTTCTTTCTTGCAGAACTCCAAGCTTCTTCCAAAAGGTGGCAGCTTCCTTGCACCCGCAGCTGGCATTTCCTGGGCCCCTGCCCACTCTTGACACTATCGCGACTATTGGACTTGGTCCTCTTGTCTTACAAGTACGCAGGTCCGGAAATTCACTGTTTTTGCATTGCTGGTGGTTGTTCTTCCTGCAGAATCCCCCATCACGACTTCTGTGCTCTCTGGGGGTAGTAGGTGCACTTTACACCTACCTTGCAGGGTCTTGGGGTGGGCTATGTTTCTAACCCTCACTGTTTTCTTACAGTCCCAGTGACCCTCTACAAGCTCACATAGGTCCATTTGTGGTTCGCATTCCACTTTTGGAGTATATGGTTTTTGTTGCCCCTATACCTATGTGCTCCTATTGCAATCTATTGCAATTCTACACTGTTTGCATTACTTTTCTTGCTATTACTTACCTAATTTTGGTTTGTGTACATATATCTTGTGTATATAAATTATCCTCATACTAAGGGTACTCACTGAGATACTTTTGGCATATTGTCATAAAAATAAAGTACCTTTATTTTTAGTAACTCTGTGTATTGTGTTTGCTTATGATGTTGTGCATATGACATCAGTGATATCGTAGGAGCTTTACATGTCTCCTAATTCAGCCTAAGCTGCTTTGCCATAGCTACCTTCTATCAGCCTAAGAAACACCTCTTCTACACTAATAAGGGATAACTGGACCTGGCACAAGGTGTAAGTACCTCTGGTACCCACTACAAGCCAGGCCAGCCTCCTACACATGCCTCAACCCTAATTGTCAGGGGGAGCTGTCAGGACCTAACACATTCACTTGGCAATGTGACAGGCAGGAATATGCCCTGTACTCACCCCCTTGTGGCTGCTATGCTGTCCTCCGATGTCCATCAAGGTCTAGGTAGGCCACTGCTAGGATGCAGGCCATTAGTGGGGTCATAGTCCGATGGGTATCGTGCAAACATTGGGAAGAGAGCCCCAGCAGGACCTCTGCAATTTTCGGGACCCAGCATCTCAGGTCCTCCCACATTTTCTTGCAGTGGGCGTTCCACCGGCTATGGACCACCAGGTGTAGGAGGCTGGCCTGGTTTGTAGTGGGTACCTAAGGTACTTACACCTTATACCAGGTCCAGTTATCCCTTATTAGTGAAATGTAGGAAGTGTTCTAGCAGCTTAGGCTGTCTAGAGGTAGCTGTAGCACTATAGTTACACATTATTTATACACAATAAAAGACAATACGCAATCTTTTTTAGTGGCACAAGGCCAAACATACCTTAGAGGCAATACTCCTTCTGGAGGTAAGTATTATATACACAAATAAATAAAATAGGTAAGTAAACAGTCATAGAATAGTGCAACAGTAGAAAATATAATAGAATGCAATGGGACTAGGGGCAACACAAACCATATGCTAAGAAAGTGGAATGCAAATCACAAATTCACCCCTAGGCAAGTTTAGTGTATAGAGGGGCGCTGGGAGTGTAAGAAAACACCAAAGTTAAGTAAAGTACCCCAGACCAGAGCTGAGGAAAGCAGGAGTAAAGTCTTGCAAGTTTCCTCAGGACACACTACAAGTCATGATAAGAGTTATTGCAAGGACCAAGAAAGACTGAAATCAACAAACGGTAGATTGCTGGACCTGAAGACTTGTGGAGAGAGGAGACCAAGTCCAGAAGTCGAAGAAGAGTCCAGGAAGGATAGGAGCCGCTGCCAACCTAGAAGGTTGTGAAAAACTGGATTCTGCGGTAAGAGGAAAAGTACAGAAGAGCACCAAAGAAGATGGCTGAGGGTTCCTGCCAGGTGCAGGAGATGTCCCACGTAGATTTGTTGGATGCAGGGTGTTTGCATCGCTGGATTCCGCCAACAAGCCTTGGTTCACGCAGGCACACTGTTTGCGTCAAAATGGAGCTGTCTGGGCCCAGGAGGGACCTGGGGGTCTCAACTCAGACTGAGGAGACAGAGGGACTCTCAGCACTCCAGGGAGCCCTCAGATGGCCAGGCAGCACCCACAGGAGTCCCAGGACACGGGGACAAAGAAGATGCAAAGTGCGGTCATCGCAGCACTACACAGGAAGGTTCCGCACCACTGGAGAACAACTCAGATAGTTGTGCATCACAGGATGGAGTGCTGGGGACCTGGGCTACACTGTGCATGAATGATTTTTGGAAGAAGTTCACACAAGCCCAAAGAGTTGGAGAAGACGCAGTACACAGGGGTACTGTCGCTGCAAGGGGAGGCAAGTTCTTACCTCCACCAAATTTGGACAGCTGGACCTTAGGACAGTCTGGGTCACGTTGGTCCACCACCTGTGTTCCAGGGAGCATGCTGGTCATCAGGATAGGAGTCCCAGAGTACTGGTCATCCTCGAAGAAGGGTGCTTGCAGAAGCAGAGAAGTGACTCCGTCTCCCCACAGGAGATGCCTTTGCTTCTTCTGGTGCAGGATGAAGACAGGCAGTCCACAGAGCGTGCACATCTTGGAAACTGTTGCAAATGCTGGCTGAAGTTGCAGGTCACAGGAGTCGTCCCAGATACTTTGTTGAAGTTACAGAGGTTCATGGAGCACTCTGAGGTTGATCCGACGGTCAGAAGCTGATGCAGAGGATTTTTAGAGGAGTCCTGCAAGCTGAATCACATGAAACACCCAGAAGAGAGACCCTAAATTGCCCTGTGATGGGGATTGACTATCTACACAGGTATATACCTATCAGGAGGGGTCTCTGGCAATACCTGCTGGCACTGGCCACTCAGAGGTCTCCAGAGTCCAAGATGGCTAATGCAAGGGACACACTGGAGGAGCTCTGGGCACCACCCCTGGGGTAGTGATGGACAGGGGAGTGGTAAATCCCCTTTCCTTTGTCCAGTTTCGTGCCAGAGCAGGGACTGGGGGTCCCTGAACTGATGTAGACTGGCTTATGCAAGTAGGGCACCATCTGTGCCCTTCAAAGCATTTCCAGAGGCTCTGGGAGGCTACCCCTCCCAAGCCTGTAACACATATTTCCAAAGGGAGAGGTTGTAACACCCTCCTCCCAAAGGAAATGCATTGTTCTGACTTCCTGGGATTGAGCTGCTCATTCCCAAGGAGGGCAGAAACCTGTCTGTGAGATGGCAGCAGCTGGGGCTGCAGTGGAAACCTCAGCGAGCTGGTTTGTTAGTACTGGAGGTCCATGGTGGAGCACCCAGGATGCATGGGATTGGCACCCCAATACCGGATTTGGAACGGGGGGACAATTCCATGATCATAGACACATGGCCATATTCGGAGTTACCATTGTGAAGCTACATATATATCTTGACATATATGTAGTGCATGCGTGTAATGTGTCCCCACACTCACAAAGTCTGGGGAATTGGCCCTGGACAGCGTGGGGGCACCTTTGCTAGTGTAAGGGTGCCCTCACACTTAGTAACTTTGCACCTAGCTTTCAGTACATGAAGGTTGGACATATAGGTGACTTATAAGTTACTTAAGTGCAGTGAAAATGGCTGTGAAATAGTGTGGGCACTATTTCGCTCAGGCTGCAGTGGCAATCCTGAAGAAAGGTTTGTCTGAGCTATTTATAGGTGGCAACAGAAATGCTGCAGCCCATAAGGATCTTCTGGAACCCCAGTGCCTTGCGTACCTAGGTACCATATACTAGGGCCTTACAAGGGGGGTCCAGTGTGCCAATTGGAATTGGAATATGGAGTCTATAGTGACAAATTTGGTAAGTAGAGAGAGACTAAGCACTGGAGTATTGGAATAGCAGAACTTCAGTGACAGTTAAGCATACTGACAACACACACATAGGCCACATACTATGAGCACTGGGGTCCTGCCTAGCAGGATCCCAGTGAGACAGGCAAAACACACTGACAAATATGTTTTAAACTATGAGCACGGGGTCCTGGCTAGCAGGATCCTAGTGAGACAGTAAAAACACACTGACACACACTCACAAACAAGCCGAAAATGGGGGTAACTGTGCTAGAAAGAGGCTACTTTCTCACACCAGGGTCCACACCTTCCAGCTGAAGGCTCTCAATTTTGTCTTCTTTTGATGGGCCTTGACCTGCATGGATGCAAAAGACAAATCAAGAGATTATAATCATAAGTTTCATCACAAATCCTTGGGTCACATACATGTTAATAACATCCAGCTAGGACTTTTCTTTTTGTCAGTACCACCCAAGTGTGACACACACAAGCCAATAAGTGCAGGGACATGACCACAGACATTTATATTTCCTTCTGCAGACTAACCTACTACCCTGCTCATGGCCTACAATGACTTAGCAAGCTTACTGACGTCAGGTAGCCCATGCTGTAGCAACCTGTACTGTGGTGTGAGCCACAATGAAACACTTCACACCAGTGGACCCATAAATTCATGCAGTCCCTACAGGCAAGTACAGACTCCAAAATTACACATGAGTACTAATGAAGGGGCTGGCATGGTGAGGTCAGAAAGCGTATTCCCTGTCCATGTGTGGACATGTGGTCTAACAAATGCGGACTCATGCCACTTCAGGGGGTGTGGTTCTGTGTCATGTACCTGTACCATGGAACACTCCTTTGGAAATATGTGTCCATCCTACAGAGATGACATCCAACAAACAAGGCCATGCATTGTAAAGTGTCTGCTATGCGGCCAAGCTACTGACTCACATATCATGGCCTCCCAGGAATCAACACACTGTCCGCACTGTGGTACTGTCAGTAATGCAATACATCTATACAGGGCAAATATGACCCATGGGAAGGTGACAGCAGAGGTGTGGGAGTAAGGGACCTGTCATGAGTAAAAGACACACACTGACAATGATGCTAAATTCACATATGGACTATATTCATTATTTACTGCTACACCTATTCCTAATTTAGTCAAAGGAATGAGGCATTCAGGGCAGATTTTGCCACCAGAGCCTCATTTTGGCCGGATTCCAGGATCTGCTGGGGTACATTGAGTGGGCACAGTTCCACTGTTACATAGCCAAAGTGACTCTCCCACAGCCTAGATTAGATCCCATACTGGGACATAGATGTAACAGGCCCTGGTCTCTGCAGGCTGAGCAGACAGAACCAACATGGCACTCCATTCCCATCACTTTAATGCATGGCAGTACATCATGTAGCCAACAGCAATTGGCCATGCGATGTGTGGCAACCTGTAGGGCAGAGTGACACATGCTATGCCTTCCACACAATAGTTTAGCAGGGGCAGATGTGAGGTTGAAATATCTGTGGCACTATACACATTGCTCACATGACTCTCAACTGACTCATGCAACATGCATGCCCAGCTCATGCTGTCATGCCCATACATGTTGTCTGACATTTACAGCAATCATGAGAAAAAAGATATATGTGGATGACCACAATGTCTCCTTACTTTGTTATGTGCATCCAAAACAAGGAAGATCTAGCACTCCAAAAACCTCACAAAACACAATGTGATTGAACTTAAAATATGGTACTGGCCACCAAAACCTGCACATTGTTCATTCCATTGATGCCACACAGACTGCACCAACAGGCACACAAGTAGTCAAACTGGTACACATGGGCACATTCTAGTGTGTGAGGAGGGAAAGGCTTGAAGTACTGAGAAAATTGTGCATTTCCGGGATTTACATACTCCTCTGGTGAGCCATAGAGTTCTTCATACAGGGCAGGACATCATTGTAGGAGACTGGCTTGGTTTGTAGTGGGTACCAAAGATACGAACACCTTATAAAAGGTCCTATTATCCCATATTAGTGAAATGTAGTCAGTGCCTAGTACCCAGGCTGTCTAGAGGTAGCTGTAGCTGAACAGTTAAGGCTGAACTAGGAGACATGCAAAGCTCTTGCAATATCACTGTAGTCACACAGAACTCAAACACATGAAAGAAAATACTCAGTGTTACAAAAGTAAAGGTACTTTATTTTGGTGACACAAATGCCAAAAATGCCTTATAGACTATACTCCCTTAGTATAAGTAAGTATTAAATGCAATATATAAACTAGAATCCAAAAAGGTAAGTAAACAGTTAGAAAACAGTACAAATAGTGAAAATCACAATAGGTTGCAATGGGCCTAGTGGGAACACAAACCATATACTAAAATAGTGGAATGCAAAAGTCGGTTTCCCACCTAGGCAAGTGTAGTGTGTAGAGGGGCGCAGGGAGTGTAAGAAAACAACAAAGGTAAGAAATAGAACCCACACCAGGGCCGAGGAAAACTATAAGTTCCTGAAACACACAAGAAGTCGTGATAGAAGATTATGCAAGAACCAGAAGAGACTGCAAGACACCAGCAATGGATTCCTGGACCTGAATACCTGTGGTAGAAGGGGACCAAGACCAAGAAGCATTGAAGATTCCAGGGAGAACAGGAGCCCCTGCTATCCCGGAAGAAGGTGCAAAAGAAGAACCACGGTGAGAAGACAAAGGCCCTCGTTACAACCCTGGCGGTTGGTGATAAAGTGCCGGTAATACCGCCAACAGGCTGCCGGTAACCACTACCAAATTATGACCATGGCGGTGATATCTCAGATAGACAGCCACTTTACCACACCGACCGCCAGGGCGGAAACAACAGCCAGCACTGCGGTAGCCACCTACAGCCAGGCAGAAGACAATGTTCCGCCCACCGTATTAAGACACCGGAAACTGCCACCTTTTCCGGGGCGGTACCAATGACATCAGAAGCCTGGTGGAAACACTGCACAGAAGGGAAAGGACTCACCTTTAGAGACACAGGGAACAACCACGCCGCCATGGAACCCGCGCTGCATGTCTTCCCAATGCTCTTCTACGTCCTGCTCCACCACGAACACCAACGACGGCGAAGACGACGGTGAGTACAACCGCCTAGTACACAAGGGGGGTAGAGAGTGACACACACACACACACACCACACACACCCCCACCTCCAACGCCATACACACAATCAGATGCAGTAATAAAACATATTTACCCAGTATCCCTGATGAATTATGCAAGGACAAAACGATTTCGCAAAAGTGAATGTAATGAGATCAACACAGTAGAAATAAAGTGGGTGACTTGCCCACATGCTCTGGAGGGGGCAACATGCCCTGTGCTTGGTCCTGGGGAGTGCAAGGCCACAGTCTCTCAAGTGGGTGTCTTGCCTACTGGTCTTGGAGGGAGCATTGTGCGCTGTGCACTTGATCTTGGGAGGCCGGGGTTGGTGGGTGTCTTATCCACTGGTTCTGTAGGGGACATTGTGACCTGTGTACCTGATCCTGGGAGGCTTGGGTTGGTGGGTGTCTTACCCACTGGTTCTGGAGGGGGCATCGTGCCCTGTGCTCTGGATGTGGGGAGGCTGGGGCTGGGGCTGGTGGGTGTCTTACCCACTGGTTCTGGATGGGGCATCGTGCCCTGTGCTCTTGATCATGGGGAGTGCAGGGCCACAGTCTCTCAGGTGGGTGTCATACCCACTGGATTTGCATGGGGCAGGCCGTACAGCAGCCCATGGTCACAGGACTACATACAGTGATGGCTGCTCAGAGGTGGTAGTGATGGTGCTGCTGCTGGTGGTGGGGTGAAGTCCTGCCCATCCCCTGCAGCCTCGGATGGCTGCACAACCATGGTTGGTGGTGGAGGCTCCATCTGAGTCCCTGCCCCTGGCTCCTTGCCCATCCTGGCAGCATCTGGGCCTGGCTCCTTGCCCTTCCGGGCAGCAGCTGGGGCTTGCTCCTTGCCCTTCTGGCTAGCAGCTGGGGCTGGCTCCTTGCCCTTCCTGGCAGCAACTGGGGCTGGCACCCTTTCCTTGAGGCTACCTGGTGCAGGCTCCTTTACCCTCTGCACAGGTGCCCTGGATCCTTTCCCACCATGAGTGGGTGTGGAGACTACTGGGCCCGTGGACTGGGTGGCTGAGGTGCTTGCCTGGGTTTTTGCCACCCTGACCAGAAGTGAAGAATGGGGAGAGGGGTAGGGAAGAGGTCAATGGTGGAGAGGAAAAACTTATTAGGGACATTGGGGCGGGAAGAGGGAGAAGGTTTGGAAGTGGAGGAAGAGGGAGTGGTTGTAGGAGGTGTCAGTCTGCTGATTTTGGATGCAAGTGCATGGGCTGGATGCTGTTGTGAGGTGGATGGCTGTTGAGTGCTTGTGTACTTTAGGGGGGGAATAGACACAGTGGGAGAGGATAAAGTAGACATGTGAATGGCTTTTGTCGAGGTGTCTGCCAGTGAGGTATGTGTTCTGCTAGGTGTGGTGGTGATGCTGGTAGTGGATGAGGATGTAGTATATGCAGGATTGAGTGTAGCCGGAACTGGGAGGGAGGTGGAGGAGGAGGGGGATACTGGAAATTGAGGATGTTGGTATGTCTGCATCTGGATGGTGTTTGTGTGAGTGCCTGTGGGATGATGAGTGGTGCTTGTGTTTGCCTGTGACACTCTTGTGTGTTGTCTTGTGTGCACGCTCGTCTGCCTGTGTGCTTGGGATAGGTTGGGGTTGAGAAGAATGGGATTGGGAAGAGGACGTTGGAGGGGGAGGGTGGAAACAGGGACAATGACTGCCATCAGAGATGAGCCCAGAGCCTGGATTGATCTCTGTTGGGCCGCCAAGCCAGTGTGAATGCCCTCCAGGAATGCATTAGTCTGTTGCATCTGGGCTGCCAGCCCCTGGATGGCATTCACAATGGTTGCCTGCCCTACAGAGATGAATCTCAGGAGGTCAATAGCCTCCTTACTCAGGGCAGCAGGGCTCACTGGGGCAGGGCCTGAGGTGCCTGGGGCAAAGGAGATGCCCACCCTCCTGGGTGAGTGGGCACAGGCAACTCCATGAGGGGCTGCTTGGAGGGCAGTGCTGGTACAGGGGTGGCAGCTGTACCTGTAGCTGGGGTGGTCACAGAGGTGTTCTCCACCACCAGGGAGCTTCCATCTGAAGAGGTATATGTGTCTGAACTGTCACCTCCAGTCTCTGCCGTGGTGCTCCCTTCGCTCTCCATAACACTGGTGCTCTCCCCATTGGTGGACTCTGCCTCCTGGCTCCTGTGGGATGCAGTTCCCTCCGTCACCGGTGCCTCTGCTCCTCCGCCAGATGATGCTAATGCACATAAGGACAGGGTGACAAAACAAAAAGGGGGGAAGAAACAAAGGATACACTGGGTCAATGCCTGCACCAACACCACCGTTTACATACACACCACTCCCACACACAGGGGACAGCCCTACTCACTATGCATTGCACTACCAGTTATATTGCTAGCCACCAAGGCATGGGGAGGTGCACACACCACCAAATGCAGCACACCTAGGACCCAAGAAGCCCTGACCAGTACTGGATGCCTACGAGCTAGGCAGCACGTTGATCACTTCAAAACCCTGGGCACCATGGGACCTACTTTGCAATGTCAGGCCTTCACTAGTGGCACCCACTGACACACATCCCCCACCCGGATTCCACCCTACCATGCAAAAGTTGTAATGATGGGCACTGTACTCACCCCCTTGTGGCTGCTGTGATTCCCTCAAGCGCCCATCCAGCTTAGGATAGGCCACAGCCAGTATGCGGGCAATTCGGGGGATCAGGGTGAGACGTGTACCCCTTCCTCATCCGGAGGCCATCCCCAGATGGGCATCCGCCGTCCTTCGCGCCCAGCGTCTCAGGTCCTCCCACCATTTCTGACAGTGGGTGCTCCACCTGCCATAGACCCCCAGGGTCTGCACGTCCTTGGAGATGGCACGCCATATA